>NC_079874.1:12840146-12865146 GCF_023065955.2 Ursus arctos | reverse complement strand
CTCACAACACACACTCACACTGGATATCCAGCAAACTCGTGAACACTTGGAACTGCCCTCACACACTCAGAAATGTGGATCTGAAACACAATACGCAAGAACACACAAATACACCCATCGACTTTTTCATACAGGCATACACAATGGTTACCGGACAACACACACACACACACACACACACACTGTCACACTCGCAACACAGCACTCACACTGGGCCTCGGCAGAGCCATCAACACTTGGAACTGCCCTCACACACTCACGAACGTTTTCCCGACACACACATACACAAGAAACACACACAAACACCCATGGAATTTTTCTTACAGGCGTACACAGGGGGTTCTGAAACACACACAGACACACACACACTATCACACTCACAACACCGCACTCACACTCGGTCTCCAACACAGCCGTCAACACTTGGAACTGCTTTAACATAATCACAAACATGGTCCTGACACACACATATACAAATAACACACACAAACACCCATCGACTTTTTCTTGCAGGCATACACAATGGTTTCCTGCAAACACACACACACACACACACACACACACAAAAGTCACACTCACGACAGAGCACTCACATTGGATCTCCAGCAGAGCCATGAACACTTGGAATTACCTTAACATATTCACAAACGTGGTCCCGAAACACACATGCAGAAGAAACACACAAAAACACCCTACGACTTTTTCTTACAGACATACACAATGGTATCCAGCAAAACACACACACACACACACACACATACACTATCACACGCACAACACAGCACTCACACTGGGTCCCCGGCATAGCCATCAACAGTTGGAACTGCCCTAACATACTCACAAACGTGGTCCCGACACACACATACACAAGAAACACACACAAACTCCCATTGACTTTTACTTACAGTCATGCACAATGGTTTCCGCAAACACACACACACACACACTATCACACTCACAACACAGCATTCACACTGGCACTTGAATCTGCCCTAACATACAAACAAACGTGGTCCCGACACACACATACACAAGAAACACACACAAACACCCATCAACATTTTGTTACAGGCAGACAGAGTGGGGTTTCCCCAAACACACACACACACACACACACACACTGTCACACTAACAGCACAGTACGCACACTGGGCCTCGGCAGAGCCATCAACCCTTGGAACTGCCCTAACATACTCACAAACGTTTTCCCGACACACACATACACAAGAAACACACACAAACACCCATCGACTTTTTCTTACAGGCATACACAACGGTTTCCCGCGAACACACACACACAGAGTCACACTTACAACACAGCACTCACAATGGGTATCCAGCAGAACCATCAACACTTGGAACTGCCCTAAAATATTGACAAATGTGGTCGCGACACACACATACACATGAAACTCACACAAACATCCATCGACTTATTCTTACAGGCATACACAATGTTTTCCCGCCAACACAAACACACACAGAAACACACACTGCCACACTCACAACACAGCATTCACACTGGCACTTGGAACTGCCACAACATACTCACATACGTGGTCCCGACACACACATACACAAGAAACACACACAAACACCCATCGACTTTTTCTTAGAAGCATACACTGTGGGGTTCCCCCAAACACACACACACACAGAGACACACACACACTATCACACTCACAACACAGCACTCTCACTGGGTCTCCAGCAGAGCCATCAACACTTGGAACTGCCCTAACATATTCACAAATGTGGTCCCGACACACACATACAGAAGAAACACACACAAACACCCATGGAATTTTTCTTATAGGCATACAGACTGGTTTCCTGCAAACACACACACAGACACGCACACACACTGTCACACTCACAACACACACTCACACTGGATATCCAGCAAACTCGTGAACACTTGGAACTGCCCTCACACACTCAGAAATGTGGATCTGAAACACAATACGCAAGAACACACAAATACACCCATCGACTTTTTCATACAGGCATACACAATGGTTACCGGACAACACACACACACACACACACACACACTGTCACACTCGCAACACAGCACTCACACTGGGCCTCGGCAGAGCCATCAACACTTGGAACTGCCCTCACACACTCACGAACGTTTTCCCGACACACACATACACAAGAAACACACACAAACACCCATGGAATTTTTCTTACAGGCGTACACAGGGGGTTCTGAAACACACACAGACACACACACACTATCACACTCACAACACCGCACTCACACTCGGTCTCCAACACAGCCGTCAACACTTGGAACTGCTTTAACATAATCACAAACATGGTCCTGACACACACATATACAAATAACACACACAAACACCCATCGACTTTTTCTTGCAGGCATACACAATGGTTTCCTGCAAACACACACACACACACACACACACACAAAAGTCACACTCACGACAGAGCACTCACATTGGATCTCCAGCAGAGCCATGAACACTTGGAATTACCTTAACATATTCACAAACGTGGTCCCGAAACACACATGCAGAAGAAACACACAAAAACACCCTACGACTTTTTCTTACAGACATACACAATGGTATCCAGCAAAACACACACACACACACACACATACACTATCACACGCACAACACAGCACTCACACTGGGTCCCCGGCATAGCCATCAACAGTTGGAACTGCCCTAACATACTCACAAACGTGGTCCCGACACACACATACACAAGAAACACACACAAACTCCCATTGACTTTTACTTACAGTCATGCACAATGGTTTCCGCAAACACACACACACACACACTATCACACTCACAACACAGCATTCACACTGGCACTTGAATCTGCCCTAACATACAAACAAACGTGGTCCCGACACACACATACACAAGAAACACACACAAACACCCATCAACATTTTGTTACAGGCAGACAGAGTGGGGTTTCCCCAAACACACACACACACACACACACACACTGTCACACTAACAGCACAGTACGCACACTGGGCCTCGGCAGAGCCATCAACCCTTGGAACTGCCCTAACATACTCACAAACGTTTTCCCGACACACACATACACAAGAAACACACACAAACACCCATCGACTTTTTCTTACAGGCATACACAACGGTTTCCCGCGAACACACACACACAGAGTCACACTTACAACACAGCACTCACAATGGGTATCCAGCAGAACCATCAACACTTGGAACTGCCCTAAAATATTGACAAATGTGGTCGCGACACACACATACACATGAAACTCACACAAACATCCATCGACTTATTCTTACAGGCATACACAATGTTTTCCCGCCAACACAAACACACACAGAAACACACACTGCCACACTCACAACACAGCATTCACACTGGCACTTGGAACTGCCACAACATACTCACATACGTGGTCCCGACACACACATACACAAGAAACACACACAAACACCCATCGACTTTTTCTTAGAAGCATACACTGTGGGGTTCCCCCAAACACACACACACACAGAGACACACACACACTATCACACTCACAACACAGCACTCTCACTGGGTCTCCAGCAGAGCCATCAACACTTGGAACTGCCCTAACATATTCACAAATGTGGTCCCGACACACACATACAGAAGAAACACACACAAACACCCATGGAATTTTTCTTATAGGCATACAGACTGGTTTCCTGCAAACACACACACAGACACGCACACACACTGTCACACTCACAACACACACTCACACTGGATATCCAGCAAACTCGTGAACACTTGGAACTGCCCTCACACACTCAGAAATGTGGATCTGAAACACAATACGCAAGAACACACAAATACACCCATCGACTTTTTCATACAGGCATACACAATGGTTACCGGACAACACACACACACACACACACACACACTGTCACACTCGCAACACAGCACTCACACTGGGCCTCGGCAGAGCCATCAACACTTGGAACTGCCCTCACACACTCACGAACGTTTTCCCGACACACACATACACAAGAAACACACACAAACACCCATGGAATTTTTCTTACAGGCGTACACAGGGGGTTCTGAAACACACACAGACACACACACACTATCACACTCACAACACCGCACTCACACTCGGTCTCCAACACAGCCGTCAACACTTGGAACTGCTTTAACATAATCACAAACATGGTCCTGACACACACATATACAAATAACACACACAAACACCCATCGACTTTTTCTTGCAGGCATACACAATGGTTTCCTGCAAACACACACACACACACACACACACACACAAAAGTCACACTCACGACAGAGCACTCACATTGGATCTCCAGCAGAGCCATGAACACTTGGAATTACCTTAACATATTCACAAACGTGGTCCCGAAACACACATGCAGAAGAAACACACAAAAACACCCTACGACTTTTTCTTACAGACATACACAATGGTATCCAGCAAAACACACACACACACACACACACATACACTATCACACGCACAACACAGCACTCACACTGGGTCCCCGGCATAGCCATCAACAGTTGGAACTGCCCTAACATACTCACAAACGTGGTCCCGACACACACATACACAAGAAACACACACAAACTCCCATTGACTTTTACTTACAGTCATGCACAATGGTTTCCGCAAACACACACACACACACACTATCACACTCACAACACAGCATTCACACTGGCACTTGAATCTGCCCTAACATACAAACAAACGTGGTCCCGACACACACATACACAAGAAACACACACAAACACCCATCAACATTTTGTTACAGGCAGACAGAGTGGGGTTTCCCCAAACACACACACACACACACACACACACACTGTCACACTAACAGCACAGTACGCACACTGGGCCTCGGCAGAGCCATCAACCCTTGGAACTGCCCTAACATACTCACAAACGTTTTCCCGACACACACATACACAAGAAACACACACAAACACCCATCGACTTTTTCTTACAGGCATACACAACGGTTTCCCGCGAACACACACACACAGAGTCACACTTACAACACAGCACTCACAATGGGTATCCAGCAGAACCATCAACACTTGGAACTGCCCTAAAATATTGACAAATGTGGTCGCGACACACACATACACATGAAACTCACACACACATCCATCGACTTATTCTTACAGGCATACACAATGTTTTCCCGCCAACACAAACACACACAGAAACACACACTGCCACACTCACAACACAGCATTCACACTGGCACTTGGAACTGCCACAACATACTCACATACGTGGTCCCGACACACACATACACAAGAAACACACACAAACACCCATCGACTTTTTCTTAGAAGCATACACTGTGGGGTTCCCCCAAACACACACACACACAGAGACACACACACACTATCACACTCACAACACAGCACTCTCACTGGGTCTCCAGCAGAGCCATCAACACTTGGAACTGCCCTAACATATTCACAAATGTGGTCCCGACACACACATACAGAAGAAACACACACAAACACCCATGGAATTTTTCTTATAGGCATACAGACTGGTTTCCTGCAAACACACACACAGACACGCACACACACTGTCACACTCACAACACACACTCACACTGGATATCCAGCAAACTCGTGAACACTTGGAACTGCCCTCACACACTCAGAAATGTGGATCTGAAACACAATACGCAAGAACACACAAATACACCCATCGACTTTTTCATACAGGCATACACAATGGTTACCGGACAACACACACACACACACACACACACTGTCACACTCGCAACACAGCACTCACACTGGGCCTCGGCAGAGCCATCAACACTTGGAACTGCCCTCACACACTCACGAACGTTTTCCCGACACACACATACACAAGAAACACACACAAACACCCATGGAATTTTTCTTACAGGCGTACACAGGGGGTTCTGAAACACACACAGACACACACACACTATCACACTCACAACACCGCACTCACACTCGGTCTCCAACACAGCCGTCAACACTTGGAACTGCTTTAACATAATCACAAACATGGTCCTGACACACACATATACAAATAACACACACAAACACCCATCGACTTTTTCTTGCAGGCATACACAATGGTTTCCTGCAAACACACACACACACACACACACACACACACAAAAGTCACACTCACGACAGAGCACTCACATTGGATCTCCAGCAGAGCCATGAACACTTGGAATTACCTTAACATATTCACAAACGTGGTCCCGAAACACACATGCAGAAGAAACACACAAAAACACCCTACGACTTTTTCTTACAGACATACACAATGGTATCCAGCAAAACACACACACACACACACATACACTATCACACGCACAACACAGCACTCACACTGGGTCCCCGGCATAGCCATCAACAGTTGGAACTGCCCTAACATACTCACAAACGTGGTCCCGACACACACATACACAAGAAACACACACAAACTCCCATTGACTTTTACTTACAGTCATGCACAATGGTTTCCGCAAACACACACACACACACACTATCACACTCACAACACAGCATTCACACTGGCACTTGAATCTGCCCTAACATACAAACAAACGTGGTCCCGACACACACATACACAAGAAACACACACAAACACCCATCAACATTTTGTTACAGGCAGACAGAGTGGGGTTTCCCCAAACACACACACACACACACACACTGTCACACTAACAGCACACTATGCACACTGGGCCTCGGCAGAGCCATCAACACTTGGAACTGCCCTAACATACTCACAAACGTTTTCCCGACACACACATACACAAGAAACACACACAAACACCCATCGACTTTTTCTTACAGGCATACACAACGGTTTCCCGCGAACACACACACACACAGTCACACTTACAACACAGCACTCACAATGGGTATCCAGCAGAACCATCAACACTTGGAACTGCCCTAAAATATTGACAAATGTGGTCGCGACACACACATACACATGAAACTCACACAAACATCCATCGCCTCATTCTTACAGGCATACACAATGTTTTCCCGCCAACACAAACACACACAGAAACACACACTGCCACACTCACAACACAGCATTCACACTGGCACTTGGAACTGCCACAACATACTCACATACGTGGTCCCGACACACACATACACAAGAAACACACACAAACACCCATCGACTTTTTCTTAGAAGCATACACTGTGGGGTTCCCCCAAACACACACACACACAGAGACACACACACACTATCACACTCACAACACAGCACTCTCACTGGGTCTCCAGCAGAGCCATCAACACTTGGAACTGCCCTAACATATTCACAAATGTGGTCCCGACACACACATACAGAAGAAACACACACAAACACCCATGGAATTTTTCTTATAGGCATACAGACTGGTTTCCTGCAAACACACACACAGACACGCACACACACTGTCACACTCACAACACACACTCACACTGGATATCCAGCAAACTCGTGAACACTTGGAACTGCCCTCACACACTCAGAAATGTGGATCTGAAACACAATACGCAAGACCACACAAATACACCCATCGACTTTTTCATACAGGCATACACAATGGTTACCCGAAAACACACACACACACACACACACACACTCTCACACTCACAACACAGCACTCACTCTGTACCTCGGCAGAGACATCAACACTTGGAACTGCCCTCACACACTCACAAATGTGGATCTGAAACACAATACGCAAGAACACACAAATACACCCATCGACTTTTTCATACAGGCATACACAATGGTTACCGGAAAACACACACACACACACACACACTGTCACACTCACAACACAGCACTCACACTGGGCCTCGGCAGAGCCATCAACACTTGGAACTGCCCTAACATACTCACAAACGTTTTCCCGACACACACATACACAAGAAACACACACAAACACCCATGGAATTTTTCTTACAGGCGTACACAGGGGGTTCTGAAACACACACAGACACACACACACTATCACACTCACAACACCGCACTCACACTCGGTCTCCAACACAGCCGTCAACACTTGGAACTGCTTTAACATAATCACAAACATGGTCCTGACACACACATATACAAATAACACACACAAACACCCATCGACTTTTTCTTGCAGGCATACACAATGGTTTCCTGCAAACACACACACACACACACACACACAAAAGTCACACACACGACAGAGCACTCACATTGTATCTCCAGCAGAGCCATGAACACTTGGAATTACCTTAACATATTCACAAACGTGGTCCCGAAACACACATGCAGAAGAAACACACAAAAACACCCTACGACTTTTTCTTACAGACATACACAATGGTATCCAGCAAAACACACACACACACACACACATACACAATCACACGCACAACACAGCACTCACACTGGGTCCCCGGCATAGCCATCAACAGTTGGAACTGCCCTAACATACTCACAAACGTGGTCCCGACACACACATACACAAGAAACACACACAAACTCCCATTGACTTTTACTTACAGTCATGCACAATGGTTTCCGCAAACACACACACACACACACTATCACACTCACAACACAGCATTCACACTGGCACTTGAATCTGCCCTGACATACAAACAAACGTGGTCCCGACACACACATACACAAGAAACACACACAAACACCCATCAACATTTTGTTATAGGCAGACAGAGTGGGGTTTCCCCAAACACACACACACACACACACACACTGTCACACTAACAGCACACTACGCACACTGGGCCTCGGCAGAGCCATCAACACTTGGAACTGCCCTAACATACTCACAAACGTTCTCCCGACACACACATACACAAGAAACACACACAAACACCCATCGACTTTTTCTTACAGGCATACACAACGGTTTCCCGCGAACACACACACACACAGTCACACTTACAACACAGCACTCACAATGGGTATCCAGCAGAACCATCAACACTTGGAACTGCCCTAAAATATTGACAAATGTGGTCGCGACACACACATACACATGAAACTCACACAAACATCCATCGACTTATTCTTACAGGCATACACAATGTTTTCCCGCCAACACAAACACACACAGAAACACACACTGCCACACTCACAACACAGCATTCACACTGGCACTTGGAACTGCCACAACTACTCACATACGTGGTCCCGACACACACATACACAAGAAACACACACAAACACCCATCGACTTTTTCTTAGAAGCATACACTGTGGGGTTCCCCCAAACACACACACACACAGAGACACACACACACTATCACACTCACAACACAGCACTCTCACTGGGTCTCCAGCAGAGCCATCAACACTTGGAACTGCCCTAACATATTCACAAATGTGGTCCCGACACACACATACAGAAGAAACACACACAAACACCCATGGAATTTTTCTTATAGGCATACAGACTGGTTTCCTGCAAACACACACACAGACACGCACACACACTGTCACACTCACAACACACACTCACACTGGATATCCAGCAAACTCATGAACACTTGGAACTGCCCTCACACACTCAGAAATGTGGATCTGAAACACAATACGCAAGAACACACAAATACACCCATCGACTTTTTCATACAGGCATACACAATGGTTACCCGAAAACACACACACACACACACACACACACTCTCACACTCACAACACAGCACTCACTCTGTACCTCGGCAGAGACATCAACACTTGGAACTGCCCTCACACTCTCACAAATGTGGATCTGAAACACAATACGCAAGAACACACAAATACACCCATCCACTTTTTCATACAGGCATACACAATGGTTACCGGAAAACACACACACACACACACACAGTCACACTCGCAACACAGCACTCACAATGGGCCTCGGCAGAGCCATCAACACTTGGAACTGCCCTAACATACTCACAAACGTTTTCCCGACACACACATACACAAGAAACACACACAAACACCCATGGAATTTTTCTTACAGGCGTACACAGGGGGTTCTGAAACACACACAGACACACACACACTATCACACTCACAACACCGCACTCACACTGGGTCTCCAACACAGCCGTCAACACTTGGAACTGCTTTAACATAATCACAAACATGGTCCTGACACACACATATACAAATAACACACACAAACACCCATCGACTTTTTCTTGCAGGCATACACAATGGTTTCCTGCAAACACACACACACACACACACACACAAAAGTCACACTCACGACAGAGCACTCACATTGGATCTCCAGCAGAGCCATGAACACTTGGAATTATCTTAACATATTCACAAACGTGGTCCCGAAACACACATGCAGAAGAAACACACAAAAACACCCTACGACTTTTTCTTACAGACATACACAATGGTATCCAGCAAAACACACACACGCACACACACATACACTATCACACGCACAACACAGCACTCACACTGGGTCCCCGGCATAGAAATCAACAGTTGGAACTGCCCTAACATACTCACAAACGTGGTCCCAACACACACATACACAAGAAACACACACAAACTCCCATTGACTTTTACTTACAGTCATGAACAATGGTTTCCGCAAACACACACACACACACTATCACACTCACAACACAGCATTCACACTGGCACTTGAATCTGCCCTAACATACAAACAAACGTGGTCCCGACACACACATACACAAGAAACACACACAAACACCCATCAACTTTTTCTTAGAAGCATACACTGTCGGGTTCCCCCAAACACACACACACACAGAGACACACACACACTATCACACTCACAACACAGCACTCTCACTGGGTCTCCAGCAGAGCCATCAACACTTGGAACTGCCCTAACATATTCACAAATGTGGTCCCGACACACACATACAGAAGAAACACACACAAACACCCATGGAATTTTTCTTATAGGCATACAGACTGGTTTCCTGCAAACACACACACAGACACGCACACACACTGTCACACTCACAACACACACTCACACTGGATATCCAGCAAACTCGTGAACACTTGGAACTGCCCTCACACACTCAGAAATGTGGATCTGAAACACAATACGCAAGACCACACAAATACACCCATCGACTTTTTCATACAGGCATACACAATGGTTACCCGAAAACACACACACACACACACACACACACTCTCACACTCACAACACAGCACTCACTCTGTACCTCGGCAGAGACATCAACACTTGGAACTGCCCTCACACACTCACAAATGTGGATCTGAAACACAATACGCAAGAACACACAAATACACCCATCGACTTTTTCATACAGGCATACACAATGGTTACCGGAAAACACACACACACACACACACACACTGTCACACTCGCAACACAGCACTCACACTGGGCCTCGGCAGAGCCATCAACACTTGGAACTGCCCTAACATACTCACAAACGTTTTCCCGACACACACATACGCAAGAAACACACACAAACACCCATGGAATTTTTCTTACAGGCGTACACAGGGGGTTCTGAAACACACACAGACACACACACACTATCACACTCACAACACCGCACTCACACTCGGTCTCCAACACAGCCGTCAACACTTGGAACTGCTTTAACATAATCACAAACATGGTCCTGACACACACATATACAAATAACACACACAAACACCCATCGACTTTTTCTTGCAGGCATACACAATGGTTTCCTGCAAACACACACACACACACACAAAAGTCACACTCACGACAGAGCACTCACATTGGATCTCCAGCAGAGCCATGAACACTTGGAATTACCTTAACATATTCACAAACGTGGTCCCGAAACACACATGCAGAAGAAACACACAAAAACACCCTACGACTTTTTCTTACAGACATACACAATGGTATCCAGCAAAACACACACACACACACACACACATACACTATCACACGCACAACACAGCACTCACACTGGGTCCCCGGCATAGCCATCAACAGTTGGAACTGCCCTAACATACTCACAAACGTGGTCCCGACACACACATACACAAGAAACACACACAAACTCCCATTGACTTTTACTTACAGTCATGCACAATGGTTTCCGCAAACACACACACACACACACTATCACACTCACAACACAGCATTCACACTGGCACTTGAATCTGCCCTAACATACAAACAAACGTGGTCCCGACACACACATACACAAGAAACACACACAAACACCCATCAACATTTTGTTACAGGCAGACAGAGTGGGGTTTCCCCAAACACACACACACACACACACACACACTGTCACACTAACAGCACAGTACGCACACTGGGCCTCGGCAGAGCCATCAACCCTTGGAACTGCCCTAACATACTCACAAACGTTTTCCCGACACACACATACACAAGAAACACACACAAACACCCATCGACTTTTTCTTACAGGCATACACAACGGTTTCCCGCGAACACACACACACAGAGTCACACTTACAACACAGCACTCACAATGGGTATCCAGCAGAACCATCAACACTTGGAACTGCCCTAAAATATTGACAAATGTGGTCGCGACACACACATACACATGAAACTCACACAAACATCCATCGACTTATTCTTACAGGCATACACAATGTTTTCCCGCCAACACAAACACACACAGAAACACACACTGCCACACTCACAACACAGCATTCACACTGGCACTTGGAACTGCCACAACATACTCACATACGTGGTCCCGACACACACATACACAAGAAACACACACAAACACCCATCGACTTTTTCTTAGAAGCATACACTGTCGGGTTCCCCCAAACACACACACACACAGAGACACACACACACTATCACACTCACAACACAGCACTCTCACTGGGTCTCCAGCAGAGCCATCAACACTTGGAACTGCCCTAACATATTCACAAATGTGGTCCCGACACACACATACAGAAGAAACACACACAAACACCCATGGAATTTTTCTTATAGGCATACAGACTGGTTTCCTGCAAACACACACACAGACACGCACACACACTGTCACACTCACAACACACACTCACACTGGATATCCAGCAAACTCGTGAACACTTGGAACTGCCCTCACACACTCAGAAATGTGGATCTGAAACACAATACGCAAGACCACACAAATACACCCATCGACTTTTTCATACAGGCATACACAATGGTTACCCGAAAACACACACACACACACACACACACACTCTCACACTCACAACACAGCACTCACTCTGTACCTCGGCAGAGACATCAACACTTGGAACTGCCCTCACACACTCACAAATGTGGATCTGAAACACAATACGCAAGAACACACAAATACACCCATCGACTTTTTCATACAGGCATACACAATGGTTACCGGAAAACACACACACACACACACACACACTGTCACACTCGCAACACAGCACTCACACTGGGCCTCGGCAGAGCCATCAACACTTGGAACTGCCCTAACATACTCACAAACGTTTTCCCGACACACACATACGCAAGAAACACACACAAACACCCATGGAATTTTTCTTACAGGCGTACACAGGGGGTTCTGAAACACACACAGACACACACACACTATCACACTCACAACACCGCACTCACACTCGGTCTCCAACACAGCCGTCAACACTTGGAACTGCTTTAACATAATCACAAACATGGTCCTGACACACACATATACAAATAACACACACAAACACCCATCGACTTTTTCTTGCAGGCATACACAATGGTTTCCTGCAAACACACACACACACACACAAAAGTCACACTCACGACAGAGCACTCACATTGGATCTCCAGCAGAGCCATGAACACTTGGAATTACCTTAACATATTCACAAACGTGGTCCCGAAACACACATGCAGAAGAAACACACAAAAACACCCTACGACTTTTTCTTACAGACATACACAATGGTATCCAGCAAAACACACACACACACACACACACATACACTATCACACGCACAACACAGCACTCACACTGGGTCCCCGGCATAGCCATCAACAGTTGGAACTGCCCTAACATACTCACAAACGTGGTCCCGACACACACATACACAAGAAACACACACAAACTCCCATTGACTTTTACTTACAGTCATGCACAATGGTTTCCGCAAACACACACACACACACACTATCACACTCACAACACAGCATTCACACTGGCACTTGAATCTGCCCTAACATACAAACAAACGTGGTCCCGACACACACATACACAAGAAACACACACAAACACCCATCAACATTTTGTTACAGGCAGACAGAGTGGGGTTTCCCCAAACACACACACACACACACACACACACTGTCACACTAACAGCACAGTACGCACACTGGGCCTCGGCAGAGCCATCAACCCTTGGAACTGCCCTAACATACTCACAAACGTTTTCCCGACACACACATACACAAGAAACACACACAAACACCCATCGACTTTTTCTTACAGGCATACACAACGGTTTCCCGCGAACACACACACACAGAGTCACACTTACAACACAGCACTCACAATGGGTATCCAGCAGAACCATCAACACTTGGAACTGCCCTAAAATATTGACAAATGTGGTCGCGACACACACATACACATGAAACTCACACAAACATCCATCGACTTATTCTTACAGGCATACACAATGTTTTCCCGCCAACACAAACACACACAGAAACACACACTGCCACACTCACAACACAGCATTCACACTGGCACTTGGAACTGCCACAACATACTCACATACGTGGTCCCGACACACACATACACAAGAAACACACACAAACACCCATCGACTTTTTCTTAGAAGCATACACTGTCGGGTTCCCCCAAACACACACACACACAGAGACACACACACACTATCACACTCACAACACAGCACTCTCACTGGGTCTCCAGCAGAGCCATCAACACTTGGAACTGCCCTAACATATTCACAAATGTGGTCCCGACACACACATACAGAAGAAACACACACAAACACCCATGGAATTTTTCTTATAGGCATACAGACTGGTTTCCTGCAAACACACACACAGACACGCACACACACTGTCACACTCACAACACACACTCACACTGGATATCCAGCAAACTCGTGAACACTTGGAACTGCCCTCACACACTCAGAAATGTGGATCTGAAACACAATACGCAAGACCACACAAATACACCCATCGACTTTTTCATACAGGCATACACAATGGTTACCCGAAAACACACACACACACACACACACACTCTCACACTCACAACACAGCACTCACTCTGTACCTCGGCAGAGACATCAACACTTGGAACTGCCCTCACACACTCACAAATGTGGATCTGAAACACAATACGCAAGAACACACAAATACACCCATCGACTTTTTCATACAGGCATACACAATGGTTACCGGAAAACACACACACACACACACACACTGTCACACTCGCAACACAGCACTCACACTGGGCCTCGGCAGAGCCATCAACACTTGGAACTGCCCTAACATACTCACAAACGTTTTCCCGACACACACATACGCAAGAAACACACACAAACACCCATGGAATTTTTCTTACAGGCGTACACAGGGGGTTCTGAAACACACACAGACACACACACACTATCACACTCACAACACCGCACTCACACTCGGTCTCCAACACAGCCGTCAACACTTGGAACTGCTTTAACATAATCACAAACATGGTCCTGACACACACATATACAAATAACACACACAAACACCCATCGACTTTTTCTTGCAGGCATACACAATGGTTTCCTGCAAACACACACACACACACACAAAAGTCACACTCACGACAGAGCACTCACATTGGATCTCCAGCAGAGCCATGAACACTTGGAATTACCTTAACATATTCACAAACGTGGTCCCGAAACACACATGCAGAAGAAACACACAAAAACACCCTACGACTTTTTCTTACAGACATACACAATGGTATCCAGCAAAACACACACACACACACACACACATACACTATCACACGCACAACACAGCACTCACACTGGGTCCCCGGCATAGCCATCAACAGTTGGAACTGCCCTAACATACTCACAAACGTGGTCCCGACACACACATACACAAGAAACACACACAAACTCCCATTGACTTTTACTTACAGTCATGCACAATGGTTTCCGCAAACACACACACACACACACACTATCACACTCACAACACAGCATTCACACTGGCACTTGAATCTGCCCTAACATACAAACAAACGTGGTCCCGACACACACATACACAAGAAACACACACAAACACCCATCAACATTTTGTTACAGGCAGACAGAGTGGGGTTTCCCCAAACACACACACACACACACACACACACTGTCACACTAACAGCACAGTACGCACACTGGGCCTCGGCAGAGCCATCAACCCTTGGAACTGCCCTAACATACTCACAAACGTTTTCCCGACACACACATACACAAGAAACACACACAAACACCCATCGACTTTTTCTTACAGGCATACACAACGGTTTCCCGCGAACACACACACACAGAGTCACACTTACAACACAGCACTCACAATGGGTATCCAGCAGAACCATCAACACTTGGAACTGCCCTAAAATATTGACAAATGTGGTCGCGACACACACATACACATGAAACTCACACAAACATCCATCGACTTATTCTTACAGGCATACACAATGTTTTCCCGCCAACACAAACACACACAGAAACACACACTGCCACACTCACAACACAGCATTCACACTGGCACTTGGAACTGCCACAACATACTCACATACGTGGTCCCGACACACACATACACAAGAAACACACACAAACACCCATCGACTTTTTCTTAGAAGCATACACTGTCGGGTTCCCCCAAACACACACACACACAGAGACACACACACACTATCACACTCACAACACAGCACTCTCACTGGGTCTCCAGCAGAGCCATCAACACTTGGAACTGCCCTAACATATTCACAAATGTGGTCCCGACACACACATACAGAAGAAACACACACAAACACCCATGGAATTTTTCTTATAGGCATACAGACTGGTTTCCTGCAAACACACACACAGACACGCACACACACTGTCACACTCACAACACACACTCACACTGGATATCCAGCAAACTCGTGAACACTTGGAACTGCCCTCACACACTCAGAAATGTGGATCTGAAACACAATACGCAAGACCACACAAATACACCCATCGACTTTTTCATACAGGCATACACAATGGTTACCCGAAAACACACACACACACACACACACACACTCTCACACTCACAACACAGCACTCACTCTGTACCTCGGCAGAGACATCAACACTTGGAACTGCCCTCACACACTCACAAATGTGGATCTGAAACACAATACGCAAGAACACACAAATACACCCATCGACTTTTTCATACAGGCATACACAATGGTTACCGGAAAACACACACACACACACACACACACTGTCACACTCGCAACACAGCACTCACACTGGGCCTCGGCAGAGCCATCAACACTTGGAACTGCCCTAACATACTCACAAACGTTTTCCCGACACACACATACGCAAGAAACACACACAAACACCCATGGAATTTTTCTTACAGGCGTACACAGGGGGTTCTGAAACACACACAGACACACACACACTATCACACTCACAACACCGCACTCACACTCGGTCTCCAACACAGCCGTCAACACTTGGAACTGCTTTAACATAATCACAAACATGGTCCTGACACACACATATACAAATAACACACACAAACACCCATCGACTTTTTCTTGCAGGCATACACAATGGTTTCCTGCAAACACACACACACACACACAAAAGTCACACTCACGACAGAGCACTCACATTGGATCTCCAGCAGAGCCATGAACACTTGGAATTACCTTAACATATTCACAAACGTGGTCCCGAAACACACATGCAGAAGAAACACACAAAAACACCCTACGACTTTTTCTTACAGACATACACAATGGTATCCAGCAAAACACACACACACACACACACACATACACTATCACACGCACAACACAGCACTCACACTGGGTCCCCGGCATAGCCATCAACAGTTGGAACTGCCCTAACATACTCACAAACGTGGTCCCGACACACACATACACAAGAAACACACACAAACTCCCATTGACTTTTACTTACAGTCATGCACAATGGTTTCCGCAAACACACACACACACACACTATCACACTCACAACACAGCATTCACACTGGCACTTGAATCTGCCCTAACATACAAACAAACGTGGTCCCGACACACACATACACAAGAAACACACACAAACACCCATCAACATTTTGTTACAGGCAGACAGAGTGGGGTTTCCCCAAACACACACACACACACACACACACACTGTCACACTAACAGCACAGTACGCACACTGGGCCTCGGCAGAGCCATCAACCCTTGGAACTGCCCTAACATACTCACAAACGTTTTCCCGACACACACATACACAAGAAACACACACAAACACCCATCGACTTTTTCTTACAGGCATACACAACGGTTTCCCGCGAACACACACACACAGAGTCACACTTACAACACAGCACTCACAATGGGTATCCAGCAGAACCATCAACACTTGGAACTGCCCTAAAATATTGACAAATGTGGTCGCGACACACACATACACATGAAACTCACACAAACATCCATCGCCTCATTCTTACAGGCATACACAATGTTTTCCCGCCAACACAAACACACACAGAAACACACACTGCCACACTCACAACACAGCATTCACACTGGCACTTGGAACTGCCACAACATACTCACATACGTGGTCCCGACACACACATACACAAGAAACACACACAAACACCCATCGACTTTTTCTTAGAAGCATACACTGTGGGGTTCCCCCAAACACACACACACACAGAGACACACACACACTATCACACTCACAACACAGCACTCTCACTGGGTCTCCAGCAGAGCCATCAACACTTGGAACTGCCCTAACATATTCACAAATGTGGTCCCGACACACACATACAGAAGAAACACACACAAACACCCATGGAATTTTTCTTATAGGCATACAGACTGGTTTCCTGCAAACACACACACAGACACGCACACACACTGTCACACTCACAACACACACTCACACTGGATATCCAGCAAACTCGTGAACACTTGGAACTGCCCTCACACACTCAGAAATGTGGATCTGAAACACAATACGCAAGAACACACAAATACACCCATCGACTTTTTCATACAGGCATACACAATGGTTACCGGACAACACACACACACACACACACACACACTGTCACACTCGCAACACAGCACTCACACTGGGCCTCGGCAGAGCCATCAACACTTGGAACTGCCCTCACACACTCACGAACGTTTTCCCGACACACACATACACAAGAAACACACACAAACACCCATGGAATTTTTCTTACAGGCGTACACAGGGGGTTCTGAAACACACACAGACACACACACACTATCACACTCACAACACCGCACTCACACTCGGTCTCCAACACAGCCGTCAACACTTGGAACTGCTTTAACATAATCACAAACATGGTCCTGACACACACATATACAAATAACACACACAAACACCCATCGACTTTTTCTTGCAGGCATACACAATGGTTTCCTGCAAACACACACACACACACACACACACACAAAAGTCACACTCACGACAGAGCACTCACATTGGATCTCCAGCAGAGCCATGAACACTTGGAATTACCTTAACATATTCACAAACGTGGTCCCGAAACACACATGCAGAAGAAACACACAAAAACACCCTACGACTTTTTCTTACAGACATACACAATGGTATCCAGCAAAACACACACACACACACACACATACACTATCACACGCACAACACAGCACTCACACTGGGTCCCCGGCATAGCCATCAACAGTTGGAACTGCCCTAACATACTCACAAACGTGGTCCCGACACACACATACACAAGAAACACACACAAACTCCCATTGACTTTTACTTACAGTCATGCACAATGGTTTCCGCAAACACACACACACACACACTATCACACTCACAACACAGCATTCACACTGGCACTTGAATCTGCCCTAACATACAAACAAACGTGGTCCCGACACACACATACACAAGAAACACACACAAACACCCATCAACATTTTGTTACAGGCAGACAGAGTGGGGTTTCCCCAAACACACACACACACACACACACACACTGTCACACTAACAGCACAGTACGCACACTGGGCCTCGGCAGAGCCATCAACCCTTGGAACTGCCCTAACATACTCACAAACGTTTTCCCGACACACACATACACAAGAAACACACACAAACACCCATCGACTTTTTCTTACAGGCATACACAACGGTTTCCCGCGAACACACACACACAGAGTCACACTTACAACACAGCACTCACAATGGGTATCCAGCAGAACCATCAACACTTGGAACTGCCCTAAAATATTGACAAATGTGGTCGCGACACACACATACACATGAAACTCACACAAACATCCATCGCCTCATTCTTACAGGCATACACAATGTTTTCCCGCCAACACAAACACACACAGAAACACACACTGCCACACTCACAACACAGCATTCACACTGGCACTTGGAACTGCCACAACATACTCACATACGTGGTCCCGACACACACATACACAAGAAACACACACAAACACCCATCGACTTTTTCTTAGAAGCATACACTGTGGGGTTCCCCCAAACACACACACACACAGAGACACACACACACTATCACACTCACAACACAGCACTCTCACTGGGTCTCCAGCAGAGCCATCAACACTTGGAACTGCCCTAACATATTCACAAATGTGGTCCCGACACACACATACAGAAGAAACACACACAAACACCCATGGAATTTTTCTTATAGGCATACAGACTGGTTTCCTGCAAACACACACACAGACACGCACACACACTGTCACACTCACAACACACACTCACACTGGATATCCAGCAAACTCGTGAACACTTGGAACTGCCCTCACACACTCAGAAATGTGGATCTGAAACACAATACGCAAGAACACACAAATACACCCATCGACTTTTTCATACAGGCATACACAATGGTTACCGGACAACACACACACACACACACACACACACTGTCACACTCGCAACACAGCACTCACACTGGGCCTCGGCAGAGCCATCAACACTTGGAACTGCCCTCACACACTCACGAACGTTTTCCCGACACACACATACACAAGAAACACACACAAACACCCATGGAATTTTTCTTACAGGCGTACACAGGGGGTTCTGAAACACACACAGACACACACACACTATCACACTCACAACACCGCACTCACACTCGGTCTCCAACACAGCCGTCAACACTTGGAACTGCTTTAACATAATCACAAACATGGTCCTGACACACACATATACAAATAACACACACAAACACCCATCGACTTTTTCTTGCAGGCATACACAATGGTTTCCTGCAAACACACACACACACACACACACACACACAAAAGTCACACTCACGACAGAGCACTCACATTGGATCTCCAGCAGAGCCATGAACACTTGGAATTACCTTAACATATTCACAAACGTGGTCCCGAAACACACATGCAGAAGAAACACACAAAAACACCCTACGACTTTTTCTTACAGACATACACAATGGTATCCAGCAAAACACACACACACACACACACATACACTATCACACGCACAACACAGCACTCACACTGGGTCCCCGGCATAGCCATCAACAGTTGGAACTGCCCTAACATACTCACAAACGTGGTCCCGACACACACATACACAAGAAACACACACAAACTCCCATTGACTTTTACTTACAGTCATGCACAATGGTTTCCGCAAACACACACACACACACACTATCACACTCACAACACAGCATTCACACTGGCACTTGAATCTGCCCTAACATACAAACAAACGTGGTCCCGACACACACATACACAAGAAACACACACAAACACCCATCAACATTTTGTTACAGGCAGACAGAGTGGGGTTTCCCCAAACACACACACACACACACACACACACACTGTCACACTAACAGCACAGTACGCACACTGGGCCTCGGCAGAGCCATCAACCCTTGGAACTGCCCTAACATACTCACAAACGTTTTCCCGACACACACATACACAAGAAACACACACAAACACCCATCGACTTTTTCTTACAGGCATACACAACGGTTTCCCGCGAACACACACACACAGAGTCACACTTACAACACAGCACTCACAATGGGTATCCAGCAGAACCATCAACACTTGGAACTGCCCTAAAATATTGACAAATGTGGTCGCGACACACACATACACATGAAACTCACACACACATCCATCGACTTATTCTTACAGGCATACACAATGTTTTCCCGCCAACACAAACACACACAGAAACACACACTGCCACACTCACAACACAGCATTCACACTGGCACTTGGAACTGCCACAACATACTCACATACGTGGTCCCGACACACACATACACAAGAAACACACACAAACACCCATCGACTTTTTCTTAGAAGCATACACTGTGGGGTTCCCCCAAACACACACACACACAGAGACACACACACACTATCACACTCACAACACAGCACTCTCACTGGGTCTCCAGCAGAGCCATCAACACTTGGAACTGCCCTAACATATTCACAAATGTGGTCCCGACACACACATACAGAAGAAACACACACAAACACCCATGGAATTTTTCTTATAGGCATACAGACTGGTTTCCTGCAAACACACACACAGACACGCACACACACTGTCACACTCACAACACACACTCACACTGGATATCCAGCAAACTCGTGAACACTTGGAACTGCCCTCACACACTCAGAAATGTGGATCTGAAACACAATACGCAAGAACACACAAATACACCCATCGACTTTTTCATACAGGCATACACAATGGTTACCGGACAACACACACACACACACACACACACACTGTCACACTCGCAACACAGCACTCACACTGGGCCTCGGCAGAGCCATCAACACTTGGAACTGCCCTCACACACTCACGAACGTTTTCCCGACACACACATACACAAGAAACACACACAAACACCCATGGAATTTTTCTTACAGGCGTACACAGGGGGTTCTGAAACACACACAGACACACACACACTATCACACTCACAACACCGCACTCACACTCGGTCTCCAACACAGCCGTCAACACTTGGAACTGCTTTAACATAATCACAAACATGGTCCTGACACACACATATACAAATAACACACACAAACACCCATCGACTTTTTCTTGCAGGCATACACAATGGTTTCCTGCAAACACACACACACACACACACACACACACAAAAGTCACACTCACGACAGAGCACTCACATTGGATCTCCAGCAGAGCCATGAACACTTGGAATTACCTTAACATATTCACAAACGTGGTCCCGAAACACACATGCAGAAGAAACACACAAAAACACCCTACGACTTTTTCTTACAGACATACACAATGGTATCCAGCAAAACACACACACACACACACACACATACACTATCACACGCACAACACAGCACTCACACTGGGTCCCCGGCATAGCCATCAACAGTTGGAACTGCCCTAACATACTCACAAACGTGGTCCCGACACACACATACACAAGAAACACACACAAACTCCCATTGACTTTTACTTACAGTCATGCACAATGGTTTCCGCAAACACACACACACACACACTATCACACTCACAACACAGCATTCACACTGGCACTTGAATCTGCCCTAACATACAAACAAACGTGGTCCCGACACACACATACACAAGAAACACACACAAACACCCATCAACATTTTGTTACAGGCAGACAGAGTGGGGTTTCCCCAAACACACACACACACACACACACACACTGTCACACTAACAGCACAGTACGCACACTGGGCCTCGGCAGAGCCATCAACCCTTGGAACTGCCCTAACATACTCACAAACGTTTTCCCGACACACACATACACAAGAAACACACACAAACACCCATCGACTTTTTCTTACAGGCATACACAACGGTTTCCCGCGAACACACACACACAGAGTCACACTTACAACACAGCACTCACAATGGGTATCCAGCAGAACCATCAACACTTGGAACTGCCCTAAAATATTGACAAATGTGGTCGCGACACACACATACACATGAAACTCACACACACATCCATCGACTTATTCTTACAGGCATACACAATGTTTTCCCGCCAACACAAACACACACAGAAACACACACTGCCACACTCACAACACAGCATTCACACTGGCACTTGGAACTGCCACAACATACTCACATACGTGGTCCCGACACACACATACACAAGAAACACACACAAACACCCATCGACTTTTTCTTAGAAGCATACACTGTGGGGTTCCCCCAAACACACACACACACAGAGACACACACACACTATCACACTCACAACACAGCACTCTCACTGGGTCTCCAGCAGAGCCATCAACACTTGGAACTGCCCTAACATATTCACAAATGTGGTCCCGACACACACATACAGAAGAAACACACACAAACACCCATGGAATTTTTCTTATAGGCATACAGACTGGTTTCCTGCAAACACACACACAGACACGCACACACACTGTCACACTCACAACACACACTCACACTGGATATCCAGCAAACTCGTGAACACTTGGAACTGCCCTCACACACTCAGAAATGTGGATCTGAAACACAATACGCAAGAACACACAAATACACCCATCGACTTTTTCATACAGGCATACACAATGGTTACCGGACAACACA
>NC_079874.1:12760146-12825146 GCF_023065955.2 Ursus arctos | reverse complement strand
TCACTGGGTCTCCAGCAGAGCCATCAACACTTGGAACTGCCCTAACATATTCACAAATGTGGTCCCGACACACACATACAGAAGAAACACACACAAACACCCATGGAATTTTTCTTATAGGCATACAGACTGGTTTCCTGCAAACACACACACAGACACGCACACACACTGTCACACTCACAACACACACTCACACTGGATATCCAGCAAACTCGTGAACACTTGGAACTGCCCTCACACACTCAGAAATGTGGATCTGAAACACAATACGCAAGAACACACAAATACACCCATCGACTTTTTCATACAGGCATACACAATGGTTACCGGACAACACACACACACACACACACACACACTGTCACACTCGCAACACAGCACTCACACTGGGCCTCGGCAGAGCCATCAACACTTGGAACTGCCCTCACACACTCACGAACGTTTTCCCGACACACACATACACAAGAAACACACACAAACACCCATGGAATTTTTCTTACAGGCGTACACAGGGGGTTCTGAAACACACACAGACACACACACACTATCACACTCACAACACCGCACTCACACTCGGTCTCCAACACAGCCGTCAACACTTGGAACTGCTTTAACATAATCACAAACATGGTCCTGACACACACATATACAAATAACACACACAAACACCCATCGACTTTTTCTTGCAGGCATACACAATGGTTTCCTGCAAACACACACACACACACACACACACACACAAAAGTCACACTCACGACAGAGCACTCACATTGGATCTCCAGCAGAGCCATGAACACTTGGAATTACCTTAACATATTCACAAACGTGGTCCCGAAACACACATGCAGAAGAAACACACAAAAACACCCTACGACTTTTTCTTACAGACATACACAATGGTATCCAGCAAAACACACACACACACACACACATACACTATCACACGCACAACACAGCACTCACACTGGGTCCCCGGCATAGCCATCAACAGTTGGAACTGCCCTAACATACTCACAAACGTGGTCCCGACACACACATACACAAGAAACACACACAAACTCCCATTGACTTTTACTTACAGTCATGCACAATGGTTTCCGCAAACACACACACACACACACTATCACACTCACAACACAGCATTCACACTGGCACTTGAATCTGCCCTAACATACAAACAAACGTGGTCCCGACACACACATACACAAGAAACACACACAAACACCCATCAACATTTTGTTACAGGCAGACAGAGTGGGGTTTCCCCAAACACACACACACACACACACACACACTGTCACACTAACAGCACAGTACGCACACTGGGCCTCGGCAGAGCCATCAACCCTTGGAACTGCCCTAACATACTCACAAACGTTTTCCCGACACACACATACACAAGAAACACACACAAACACCCATCGACTTTTTCTTACAGGCATACACAACGGTTTCCCGCGAACACACACACACAGAGTCACACTTACAACACAGCACTCACAATGGGTATCCAGCAGAACCATCAACACTTGGAACTGCCCTAAAATATTGACAAATGTGGTCGCGACACACACATACACATGAAACTCACACACACATCCATCGACTTATTCTTACAGGCATACACAATGTTTTCCCGCCAACACAAACACACACAGAAACACACACTGCCACACTCACAACACAGCATTCACACTGGCACTTGGAACTGCCACAACATACTCACATACGTGGTCCCGACACACACATACACAAGAAACACACACAAACACCCATCGACTTTTTCTTAGAAGCATACACTGTGGGGTTCCCCCAAACACACACACACACAGAGACACACACACACTATCACACTCACAACACAGCACTCTCACTGGGTCTCCAGCAGAGCCATCAACACTTGGAACTGCCCTAACATATTCACAAATGTGGTCCCGACACACACATACAGAAGAAACACACACAAACACCCATGGAATTTTTCTTATAGGCATACAGACTGGTTTCCTGCAAACACACACACAGACACGCACACACACTGTCACACTCACAACACACACTCACACTGGATATCCAGCAAACTCGTGAACACTTGGAACTGCCCTCACACACTCAGAAATGTGGATCTGAAACACAATACGCAAGAACACACAAATACACCCATCGACTTTTTCATACAGGCATACACAATGGTTACCGGACAACACACACACACACACACACACTGTCACACTCGCAACACAGCACTCACACTGGGCCTCGGCAGAGCCATCAACACTTGGAACTGCCCTCACACACTCACGAACGTTTTCCCGACACACACATACACAAGAAACACACACAAACACCCATGGAATTTTTCTTACAGGCGTACACAGGGGGTTCTGAAACACACACAGACACACACACACTATCACACTCACAACACCGCACTCACACTCGGTCTCCAACACAGCCGTCAACACTTGGAACTGCTTTAACATAATCACAAACATGGTCCTGACACACACATATACAAATAACACACACAAACACCCATCGACTTTTTCTTGCAGGCATACACAATGGTTTCCTGCAAACACACACACACACACACACACACACACAAAAGTCACACTCACGACAGAGCACTCACATTGGATCTCCAGCAGAGCCATGAACACTTGGAATTACCTTAACATATTCACAAACGTGGTCCCGAAACACACATGCAGAAGAAACACACAAAAACACCCTACGACTTTTTCTTACAGACATACACAATGGTATCCAGCAAAACACACACACACACACACATACACTATCACACGCACAACACAGCACTCACACTGGGTCCCCGGCATAGCCATCAACAGTTGGAACTGCCCTAACATACTCACAAACGTGGTCCCGACACACACATACACAAGAAACACACACAAACTCCCATTGACTTTTACTTACAGTCATGCACAATGGTTTCCGCAAACACACACACACACACACTATCACACTCACAACACAGCATTCACACTGGCACTTGAATCTGCCCTAACATACAAACAAACGTGGTCCCGACACACACATACACAAGAAACACACACAAACACCCATCAACATTTTGTTACAGGCAGACAGAGTGGGGTTTCCCCAAACACACACACACACACACACACTGTCACACTAACAGCACACTATGCACACTGGGCCTCGGCAGAGCCATCAACACTTGGAACTGCCCTAACATACTCACAAACGTTTTCCCGACACACACATACACAAGAAACACACACAAACACCCATCGACTTTTTCTTACAGGCATACACAACGGTTTCCCGCGAACACACACACACACAGTCACACTTACAACACAGCACTCACAATGGGTATCCAGCAGAACCATCAACACTTGGAACTGCCCTAAAATATTGACAAATGTGGTCGCGACACACACATACACATGAAACTCACACAAACATCCATCGCCTCATTCTTACAGGCATACACAATGTTTTCCCGCCAACACAAACACACACAGAAACACACACTGCCACACTCACAACACAGCATTCACACTGGCACTTGGAACTGCCACAACATACTCACATACGTGGTCCCGACACACACATACACAAGAAACACACACAAACACCCATCGACTTTTTCTTAGAAGCATACACTGTGGGGTTCCCCCAAACACACACACACACAGAGACACACACACACTATCACACTCACAACACAGCACTCTCACTGGGTCTCCAGCAGAGCCATCAACACTTGGAACTGCCCTAACATATTCACAAATGTGGTCCCGACACACACATACAGAAGAAACACACACAAACACCCATGGAATTTTTCTTATAGGCATACAGACTGGTTTCCTGCAAACACACACACAGACACGCACACACACTGTCACACTCACAACACACACTCACACTGGATATCCAGCAAACTCGTGAACACTTGGAACTGCCCTCACACACTCAGAAATGTGGATCTGAAACACAATACGCAAGACCACACAAATACACCCATCGACTTTTTCATACAGGCATACACAATGGTTACCCGAAAACACACACACACACACACACACACACTCTCACACTCACAACACAGCACTCACTCTGTACCTCGGCAGAGACATCAACACTTGGAACTGCCCTCACACACTCACAAATGTGGATCTGAAACACAATACGCAAGAACACACAAATACACCCATCGACTTTTTCATACAGGCATACACAATGGTTACCGGAAAACAAAAACACACACACACACACACACTGTCACACTCACAACACAGCACTCACACTGGGCCTCGGCAGAGCCATCAACACTTGGAACTGCCCTAACATACTCACAAACGTTTTCCCGACACACACATACACAAGAAACACACACAAACACCCATGGAATTTTTCTTACAGGCGTACACAGGGGGTTCTGAAACACACACAGACACACACACACTATCACACTCACAACACCGCACTCACACTCGGTCTCCAACACAGCCGTCAACACTTGGAACTGCTTTAACATAATCACAAACATGGTCCTGACACACACATATACAAATAACACACACAAACACCCATCGACTTTTTCTTGCAGGCATACACAATGGTTTCCTGCAAACACACACACACACACACACACACAAAAGTCACACACACGACAGAGCACTCACATTGGATCTCCAGCAGAGCCATGAACACTTGGAATTACCTTAACATATTCACAAACGTGGTCCCGAAACACACATGCAGAAGAAACACACAAAAACACCCTACGACTTTTTCTTACAGACATACACAATGGTATCCAGCAAAACACACACACACACACACACATACACAATCACACGCACAACACAGCACTCACACTGGGTCCCCGGCATAGCCATCAACAGTTGGAACTGCCCTAACATACTCACAAACGTGGTCCCGACACACACATACACAAGAAACACACACAAACTCCCATTGACTTTTACTTACAGTCATGCACAATGGTTTCCGCAAACACACACACACACACACTATCACACTCACAACACAGCATTCACACTGGCACTTGAATCTGCCCTGACATACAAACAAACGTGGTCCCGACACACACATACACAAGAAACACACACAAACACCCATCAACATTTTGTTACAGGCAGACAGAGTGGGGTTTCCCCAAACACACACACACACACACACACACTGTCACACTAACAGCACACTACGCACACTGGGCCTCGGCAGAGCCATCAACACTTGGAACTGCCCTAACATACTCACAAACGTTCTCCCGACACACACATACACAAGAAACACACACAAACACCCATCGACTTTTTCTTACAGGCATACACAACGGTTTCCCGCGAACACACACACACACAGTCACACTTACAACACAGCACTCACAATGGGTATCCAGCAGAACCATCAACACTTGGAACTGCCCTAAAATATTGACAAATGTGGTCGCGACACACACATACACATGAAACTCACACAAACATCCATCGACTTATTCTTACAGGCATACACAATGTTTTCCCGCCAACACAAACACACACAGAAACACACACTGCCACACTCACAACACAGCATTCACACTGGCACTTGGAACTGCCACAACTACTCACATACGTGGTCCCGACACACACATACACAAGAAACACACACAAACACCCATCGACTTTTTCTTAGAAGCATACACTGTGGGGTTCCCCCAAACACACACACACACAGAGACACACACACACTATCACACTCACAACACAGCACTCTCACTGGGTCTCCAGCAGAGCCATCAACACTTGGAACTGCCCTAACATATTCACAAATGTGGTCCCGACACACACATACAGAAGAAACACACACAAACACCCATGGAATTTTTCTTATAGGCATACAGACTGGTTTCCTGCAAACACACACACAGACACGCACACACACTGTCACACTCACAACACACACTCACACTGGATATCCAGCAAACTCATGAACACTTGGAACTGCCCTCACACACTCAGAAATGTGGATCTGAAACACAATACGCAAGAACACACAAATACACCCATCGACTTTTTCATACAGGCATACACAATGGTTACCCGAAAACACACACACACACACACACACACACTCTCACACTCACAACACAGCACTCACTCTGTACCTCGGCAGAGACATCAACACTTGGAACTGCCCTCACACTCTCACAAATGTGGATCTGAAACACAATACGCAAGAACACACAAATACACCCATCCACTTTTTCATACAGGCATACACAATGGTTACCGGAAAACACACACACACACACACACAGTCACACTCGCAACACAGCACTCACACTGGGCCTCGGCAGAGCCATCAACACTTGGAACTGCCCTAACATACTCACAAACGTTTTCCCGACACACACATACACAAGAAACACACACAAACACCCATGGAATTTTTCTTACAGGCGTACACAGGGGGTTCTGAAACACACACAGACACACACACACTATCACACTCACAACACCGCACTCACACTGGGTCTCCAACACAGCCGTCAACACTTGGAACTGCTTTAACATAATCACAAACATGGTCCTGACACACACATATACAAATAACACACACAAACACCCATCGACTTTTTCTTGCAGGCATACACAATGGTTTCCTGCAAACACACACACACACACACACACACAAAAGTCACACTCACGACAGAGCACTCACATTGGATCTCCAGCAGAGCCATGAACACTTGGAATTATCTTAACATATTCACAAACGTGGTCCCGAAACACACATGCAGAAGAAACACACAAAAACACCCTACGACTTTTTCTTACAGACATACACAATGGTATCCAGCAAAACACACACACGCACACACACATACACTATCACACGCACAACACAGCACTCACACTGGGTCCCCGGCATAGAAATCAACAGTTGGAACTGCCCTAACATACTCACAAACGTGGTCCCAACACACACATACACAAGAAACACACACAAACTCCCATTGACTTTTACTTACAGTCATGAACAATGGTTTCCGCAAACACACACACACACACTATCACACTCACAACACAGCATTCACACTGGCACTTGAATCTGCCCTAACATACAAACAAACGTGGTCCCGACACACACATACACAAGAAACACACACAAACACCCATCGACTTTTTCTTAGAAGCATACACTGTCGGGTTCCCCCAAACACACACACACACAGAGACACACACACACTATCACACTCACAACACAGCACTCTCACTGGGTCTCCAGCAGAGCCATCAACACTTGGAACTGCCCTAACATATTCACAAATGTGGTCCCGACACACACATACAGAAGAAACACACACAAACACCCATGGAATTTTTCTTATAGGCATACAGACTGGTTTCCTGCAAACACACACACAGACACGCACACACACTGTCACACTCACAACACACACTCACACTGGATATCCAGCAAACTCGTGAACACTTGGAACTGCCCTCACACACTCAGAAATGTGGATCTGAAACACAATACGCAAGACCACACAAATACACCCATCGACTTTTTCATACAGGCATACACAATGGTTACCCGAAAACACACACACACACACACACACACTCTCACACTCACAACACAGCACTCACTCTGTACCTCGGCAGAGACATCAACACTTGGAACTGCCCTCACACACTCACAAATGTGGATCTGAAACACAATACGCAAGAACACACAAATACACCCATCGACTTTTTCATACAGGCATACACAATGGTTACCGGAAAACACACACACACACACACACACACTGTCACACTCGCAACACAGCACTCACACTGGGCCTCGGCAGAGCCATCAACACTTGGAACTGCCCTAACATACTCACAAACGTTTTCCCGACACACACATACGCAAGAAACACACACAAACACCCATGGAATTTTTCTTACAGGCGTACACAGGGGGTTCTGAAACACACACAGACACACACACACTATCACACTCACAACACCGCACTCACACTCGGTCTCCAACACAGCCGTCAACACTTGGAACTGCTTTAACATAATCACAAACATGGTCCTGACACACACATATACAAATAACACACACAAACACCCATCGACTTTTTCTTGCAGGCATACACAATGGTTTCCTGCAAACACACACACACACACACAAAAGTCACACTCACGACAGAGCACTCACATTGGATCTCCAGCAGAGCCATGAACACTTGGAATTACCTTAACATATTCACAAACGTGGTCCCGAAACACACATGCAGAAGAAACACACAAAAACACCCTACGACTTCTTCTTACAGACATACACAATGGTATCCAGCAAAACACACACACACACACACATACACTATCACACGCACAACACAGCACTCACACTGGGTCCCCGGCATAGCCATCAACAGTTGGAACTGCCCTAACATACTCACAAACGTGGTCCCGACACACACATACACAAGAAACACACACAAACTCCCATTGACTTTTACTTACAGTCATGCACAATGGTTTCCGCAAACACACACACACACACACTATCACACTCACAACACAGCATTCACACTGGCACTTGAATCTGCCCTAACATACAAACAAACGTGGTCCCGACACACACATACACAAGAAACACACACAAACACCCATCAACATTTTGTTACAGGCAGACAGAGTGGGGTTTCCCCAAACACACACACACACACACACACACACACTGTCACACTAACAGCACACTATGCACACTGGGCCTCGGCAGAGCCATCAACACTTGGAACTGCCCTAACATACTCACAAACGTTTTCCCGACACACACATACACAAGAAACACACACAAACACCCATCGACTTTTTCTTACAGGCATACACAACGGTTTCCCGCGAACACACACACACACAGTCACACTTACAACACAGCACTCACAATGGGTATCCAGCAGAACCATCAACACTTGGAACTGCCCTAAAATATTGACAAATGTGGTCGCGACACACACATACACATGAAACTCACACAAACATCCATCGCCTCATTCTTACAGGCATACACAATGTTTTCCCGCCAACACAAACACACACAGAAACACACACTGCCACACTCACAACACAGCATTCACACTGGCACTTGGAACTGCCACAACATACTCACATACGTGGTCCCGACACACACATACACAAGAAACACACACAAACACCCATCGACTTTTTCTTAGAAGCATACACTGTGGGGTTCCCCCAAACACACACACACACAGAGACACACACACACTATCACACTCACAACACAGCACTCTCACTGGGTCTCCAGCAGAGCCATCAACACTTGGAACTGCCCTAACATATTCACAAATGTGGTCCCGACACACACATACAGAAGAAACACACACAAACACCCATGGAATTTTTCTTATAGGCATACAGACTGGTTTCCTGCAAACACACACACAGACACGCACACACACTGTCACACTCACAACACACACTCACACTGGATATCCAGCAAACTCGTGAACACTTGGAACTGCCCTCACACACTCAGAAATGTGGATCTGAAACACAATACGCAAGACCACACAAATACACCCATCGACTTTTTCATACAGGCATACACAATGGTTACCCGAAAACACACACACACACACACACACACTCTCACACTCACAACACAGCACTCACTCTGTACCTCGGCAGAGACATCAACACTTGGAACTGCCCTCACACACTCACAAATGTGGATCTGAAACACAATACGCAAGAACACACAAATACACCCATCGACTTTTTCATACAGGCATACACAATGGTTACCGGAAAACACACACACACACACACACACACACTGTCACACCCACAACACAGCACTCACACTGGGCCTCGGCAGAGCCATCAACACTTGGAACTGCCCTAACATACTCACAAACGTTTTCCCGACACACACATACACAAGAAACACACACAAACACCCATGGAATTTTTCTTACAGGCGTACACAGAGGGTTCTGAAACACACACAGACACACACACACTATCACACTCACAACACCGCACTCACACTCGGTCTCCAACACAGCCGTCAACACTTGGAACTGCTTTAACATAATCACAAACATGGTCCTGACACACACATATACAAATAACACACACAAACACCCATCGACTTTTTCTTGCAGGCATACACAATGGTTTCCTGCAAACACACACACACACACACACACACACACAAAAGTCACACACACGACAGAGCACTCACATTGGATCTCCAGCAGAGCCATGAACACTTGGAATTACCTTAACATATTCACAAACGTGGTCCCGAAACACACATGCAGAAGAAACACACAAAAACACCCTACGACTTTTTCTTACAGACATACACAATGGTATCCAGCAAAACACACACACACACACACACACATACACTATCACACGCACAACACAGCACTCACACTGGGTCCCCGGCATAGCCATCAACAGTTGGAACTGCCCTAACATACTCACAAACGTGGTCCCGACACACACATACACAAGAAACACACACAAACTCCCATTGACTTTTACTTACAGTCATGCACAATGGTTTCCGCAAACACACACACACACACACTATCACACTCACAACACAGCATTCACACTGGCACTTGAATCTGCCCTAACATACAAACAAACGTGGTCCCGACACACACATACACAAGAAACACACACAAACACCCATCAACATTTTGTTACAGGCAGACAGAGTGGGGTTTCCCCAAACACACACACACACACACACACACACACTGTCACACTAACAGCACACTATGCACACTGGGCCTCGGCAGAGCCATCAACACTTGGAACTGCCCTAACATACTCACAAACGTTTTCCCGACACACACATACACAAGAAACACACACAAACACCCATCGACTTTTTCTTACAGGCATACACAACGGTTTCCCGCGAACACACACACACACAGTCACACTTACAACACAGCACTCACAATGGGTATCCAGCAGAACCATCAACACTTGGAACTGCCTTAAAATATTGACAAATGTGGTCGCGACACACACATACACATGAAACTCACACAAACATCCATCGCCTCATTCTTACAGGCATACACAATGTTTTCCCGCCAACACAAACACACACAGAAACACACACTGCCACACTCACAACACAGCATTCACACTGGCACTTGGAACTGCCACAACATACTCACATACGTGGTCCCGACACACACATACACAAGAAACACACACAAACACCCATCGACTTTTTCTTAGAAGCATACACTGTGGGGTTCCCCCAAACACACACACACACAGAGACACACACACACTATCACACTCACAACACAGCACTCTCACTGGGTCTCCAGCAGAGCCATCAACACTTGGAACTGCCCTAACATATTCACAAATGTGGTCCCGACACACACATACAGAAGAAACACACACAAACACCCATGGAATTTTTCTTATAGGCATACAGACTGGTTTCCTGCAAACACACACACAGACACGCACACACACTGTCACACTCACAACACACACTCACACTGGATATCCAGCAAACTCGTGAACACTTGGAACTGCCCTCACACACTCAGAAATGTGGATCTGAAACACAATACGCAAGACCACACAAATACACCCATCGACTTTTTCATACAGGCATACACAATGGTTACCCGAAAACACACACACACACACACACACACTCTCACACTCACAACACAGCACTCACTCTGTACCTCGGCAGAGACATCAACACTTGGAACTGCCCTCACACACTCACAAATGTGGATCTGAAACACAATACGCAAGAACACACAAATACACCCATCGACTTTTTCATACAGGCATACACAATGGTTACCGGAAAACACACACACACACACACACACACACTGTCACACCCACAACACAGCACTCACACTGGGCCTCGGCAGAGCCATCAACACTTGGAACTGCCCTAACATACTCACAAACGTTTTCCCGACACACACATACACAAGAAACACACACAAACACCCATGGAATTTTTCTTACAGGCGTACACAGAGGGTTCTGAAACACACACAGACACACACACACTATCACACTCACAACACCGCACTCACACTCGGTCTCCAACACAGCCGTCAACACTTGGAACTGCTTTAACATAATCACAAACATGGTCCTGACACACACATATACAAATAACACACACAAACACCCATCGACTTTTTCTTGCAGGCATACACAATGGTTTCCTGCAAACACACACACACACACACACACACACACACAAAAGTCACACACACGACAGAGCACTCACATTGGATCTCCAGCAGAGCCATGAACACTTGGAATTACCTTAACATATTCACAAACGTGGTCCCGAAACACACATGCAGAAGAAACACACAAAAACACCCTACGACTTTTTCTTACAGACATACACAATGGTATCCAGCAAAACACACACACACACACACACACATACACTATCACACGCACAACACAGCACTCACACTGGGTCCCCGGCATAGCCATCAACAGTTGGAACTGCCCTAACATACTCACAAACGTGGTCCCGACACACACATACACAAGAAACACACACAAACTCCCATTGACTTTTACTTACAGTCATGCACAATGGTTTCCGCAAACACACACACACACACACTATCACACTCACAACACAGCATTCACACTGGCACTTGAATCTGCCCTAACATACAAACAAACGTGGTCCCGACACACACATACACAAGAAACACACACAAACACCCATCAACATTTTGTTACAGGCAGACAGAGTGGGGTTTCCCCAAACACACACACACACACACACACACACACACTGTCACACTAACAGCACACTATGCACACTGGGCCTCGGCAGAGCCATCAACACTTGGAACTGCCCTAACATACTCACAAACGTTTTCCCGACACACACATACACAAGAAACACACACAAACACCCATCGACTTTTTCTTACAGGCATACACAACGGTTTCCCGCGAACACACACACACACAGTCACACTTACAACACAGCACTCACAATGGGTATCCAGCAGAACCATCAACACTTGGAACTGCCTTAAAATATTGACAAATGTGGTCGCGACACACACATACACATGAAACTCACACAAACATCCATCGCCTCATTCTTACAGGCATACACAATGTTTTCCCGCCAACACAAACACACACAGAAACACACACTGCCACACTCACAACACAGCATTCACACTGGCACTTGGAACTGCCACAACATACTCACATACGTGGTCCCGACACACACATACACAAGAAACACACACAAACACCCATCGACTTTTTCTTAGAAGCATACACTGTGGGGTTCCCCCAAACACACACACACACAGAGACACACACACACTATCACACTCACAACACAGCACTCTCACTGGGTCTCCAGCAGAGCCATCAACACTTGGAACTGCCCTAACATATTCACAAATGTGGTCCCGACACACACATACAGAAGAAACACACACAAACACCCATGGAATTTTTCTTATAGGCATACAGACTGGTTTCCTGCAAACACACACACAGACACGCACACACACTGTCACACTCACAACACACACTCACACTGGATATCCAGCAAACTCGTGAACACTTGGAACTGCCCTCACACACTCAGAAATGTGGATCTGAAACACAATACGCAAGACCACACAAATACACCCATCGACTTTTTCATACAGGCATACACAATGGTTACCCGAAAACACACACACACACACACACACACACTCTCACACTCACAACACAGCACTCACTCTGTACCTCGGCAGAGACATCAACACTTGGAACTGCCCTCACACACTCACAAATGTGGATCTGAAACACAATACGCAAGAACACACAAATACACCCATCGACTTTTTCATACAGGCATACACAATGGTTACCGGAAAACACACACACACACACACACTGTCACACTCACAACACAGCACTCACACTGGGCCTCGGCAGAGCCATCAACACTTGGAACTGCCCTAACATACTCACAAACGTTTTCCCGACACACACATACACAAGAAACACACACAAACACCCATGGAATTTTTCTTACAGGCGTACACAGAGGGTTCTGAAACACACACAGACACACACACACTATCACACTCACAACACCGCACTCACACTCGGTCTCCAACACAGCCGTCAACACTTGGAACTGCTTTAACATAATCACAAACATGGTCCTGACACACACATATACAAATAACACACACAAACACCCATCGACTTTTTCTTGCAGGCATACACAATGGTTTCCTGCAAACACACACACACACACACACACACACAAAAGTCACACACACGACAGAGCACTCACATTGGATCTCCAGCAGAGCCATGAACACTTGGAATTACCTTAACATATTCACAAACGTGGTCCCGAAACACACATGCAGAAGAAACACACAAAAACACCCTACGACTTTTTCTTACAGACATACACAATGGTATCCAGCAAAACACACACACACACACACACACATACACTATCACACGCACAACACAGCACTCACACTGGGTCCCCGGCATAGCCATCAACAGTTGGAACTGCCCTAACATACTCACAAACGTGGTCCCGACACACACATACACAAGAAACACACACAAACTCCCATTGACTTTTACTTACAGTCATGCACAATGGTTTCCGCAAACACACACACACACACACTATCACACTCACAACACAGCATTCACACTGGCACTTGAATCTGCCCTGACATACAAACAAACGTGGTCCCGACACACACATACACAAGAAACACACACAAACACCCATCAACATTTTGTTACAGGCAGACAGAGTGGGGTTTCCCCAAACACACACACACACACAAACACTGTCACACTAACAGCACACTACGCACACTGGGCCTCGGCAGAGCCATCAACACTTGGAACTGCCCTAACATACTCACAAACGTTCTCCCGACACACACATACACAAGAAACACACACAAACACCCATCGACTTTTTCTTACAGGCATACACAACGGTTTCCCGCGAACACACACACACACAGTCACACTTACAACACAGCACTCACAATGGGTATCCAGCAGAACCATCAACACTTGGAACTGCCCTAAAATATTGACAAATGTGGTCGCGACACACACAAACACATGAAACTCACACAAACATCCATCGCCTCATTCTTACAGGCATACACAATGTTTTCCCGCCAACACAAACACACACAGAAACACACACTGCCACACTCACAACACAGCATTCACACTGGCACTTGGAACTGCCACAACATACTCACATACGTGGTCCCGACACACACATACACAAGAAACACACACAAACACCCATCGACTTTTTCTTAGAAGCATACACTGTGGGGTTCCCCCAAACACACACACACACACAGAGACACACACACACTATCACACTCACAACACAGCACTCTCACTGGGTCTCCAGCAGAGCCATCAACACTTGGAACTGCCCTAACATATTCACAAATGTGGTCCCGACACACACATACAGAAGAAACACACACAAACACCCATCGAATTTTTCTTATAGGCATACAGACTGGTTTCCTGCAAACACACACACAGACACGCACACACACTGTCACACTCACAACACACACTCACACTGGATATCCAGCAAACTCGTGAACACTTGGAACTGCCCTCACACACTCAGAAATGTGGATCTGAAACACAATACGCAAGACCACACAAATACACCCATCGACTTTTTCATACAGGCATACACAATGGTTACCCGAAAACACACACACACACACACACACACACTCTCACACTCACAACACAGCACTCACTCTGTACCTCGGCAGAGACATCAACACTTGGAACTGCCCTCACACACTCACAAATGTGGATCTGAAACACAATACGCAAGAACACACAAATACACCCATCGACTTTTTCATACAGGCATACACAATGGTTACCGGAAAACACACACACACACACACACTGTCACACTCACAACACAGCACTCACACTGGGCCTCGGCAGAGCCATCAACACTTGGAACTGCCCTAACATACTCACAAACGTTTTCCCGACACACACATACACAAGAAACACACACAAACACCCATGGAATTTTTCTTACAGGCGTACACAGAGGGTTCTGAAACACACACAGACACACACACACTATCACACTCACAACACCGCACTCACACTCGGTCTCCAACACAGCCGTCAACACTTGGAACTGCTTTAACATAATCACAAACATGGTCCTGACACACACATATACAAATAACACACACAAACACCCATCGACTTTTTCTTGCAGGCATACACAATGGTTTCCTGCAAACACACACACACACACACACACACACAAAAGTCACACACACGACAGAGCACTCACATTGGATCTCCAGCAGAGCCATGAACACTTGGAATTACCTTAACATATTCACAAACGTGGTCCCGAAACACACATGCAGAAGAAACACACAAAAACACCCTACGACTTTTTCTTACAGACATACACAATGGTATCCAGCAAAACACACACACACACACACACACATACACTATCACACGCACAACACAGCACTCACACTGGGTCCCCGGCATAGCCATCAACAGTTGGAACTGCCCTAACATACTCACAAACGTGGTCCCGACACACACATACACAAGAAACACACACAAACTCCCATTGACTTTTACTTACAGTCATGCACAATGGTTTCCGCAAACACACACACACACACACTATCACACTCACAACACAGCATTCACACTGGCACTTGAATCTGCCCTGACATACAAACAAACGTGGTCCCGACACACACATACACAAGTAACACACACAAACACCCATCAACATTTTGTTACAGGCAGACAGAGTGGGGTTTCCCCAAACACACACACACACACAAACACTGTCACACTAACAGCACACTACGCACACTGGGCCTCGGCAGAGCCATCAACACTTGGAACTGCCCTAACATACTCACAAACGTTCTCCCGACACACACATACACAAGAAACACACACAAACACCCATCGACTTTTTCTTACAGGCATACACAACGGTTTCCCGCGAACACACACACACACAGTCACACTTACAACACAGCACTCACAATGGGTATCCAGCAGAACCATCAACACTTGGAACTGCCCTAAAATATTGACAAATGTGGTCGCGACACACACAAACACATGAAACTCACACAAACATCCATCGCCTCATTCTTACAGGCATACACAATGTTTTCCCGCCAACACAAACACACACAGAAACACACACTGCCACACTCACAACACAGCATTCACACTGGCACTTGGAACTGCCACAACATACTCACATACGTGGTCCCGACACACACATACACAAGAAACACACACAAACACCCATCGACTTTTTCTTAGAAGCATACACTGTGGGGTTCCCCCAAACACACACACACACAGAGACACACACACACTATCACACTCACAACACAGCACTCTCACTGGGTCTCCAGCAGAGCCATCAACACTTGGAACTGCCCTAACATATTCACAAATGTGGTCCCGACACACACATACAGAAGAAACACACACAAACACCCATGGAATTTTTCTTATAGGCATACAGACTGGTTTCCTGCAAACACACACACAGACACGCACACACACTGTCACACTCACAACACACACTCACACTGGATATCCAGCAAACTCGTGAACACTTGGAACTGCCCTCACACACTCACAAATGTGGATCTGAAACACAATACGCAAGAACACACAAATACACCCATCGACTTTTTCATACAGGCATACACAATGGTTACCCGAAAACACACACACACACACACACACACACTCTCACACTCACAACACAGCACTCACTCTGTACCTCGGCAGAGACATCAACACTTGGAACTGCCCTCACACACTCACAAATGTGGATCTGAAACACAATACGCAAGAACACACAAATACACCCATCGACTTTTTCATACAGGCATACACAATGGTTTTCGGAAAACTAACACACACACACACTGTCACACTCGCAACACAGCCTTCACACTGGGCCTCGGCAGAGCCATCAACACTTGGAACTGCCCTAACAAACTGACACACGTTTTCCCGACACACACATACACAAGAAACACACACAAACACCCATGGAATTTTTCTTACAGGCGTACACAGGGGGTTCTGAAACACACACAGACACACACACACTATCACACTCACAACACAGCACTCACACTGGGTCTCCAACACAGCCGTCAACACTTGGAACTGCTTTAACATAATCACAAACATGGTCCTGACACACACATATACAAATAACACACACAAACACCCATCGACTTTTTCTTGCAGGCATACACAATGGTTTCCTGCAAACACACACACACACACACACACACAAAAGTCACACTGACGACAGAGCACTCACATTGGATCTCCAGCAGAGCCATGAACACTTGGAATTACCTTAACATATTCACAAACGTGGTCCCGAAACACACATGCAGAAGAAACACACAAAAACACCCTACGACTTTTTCTTACAGACATACACAATGGTATCCAGCAAAACACACACACACACACACACATACACTATCACACGCACAACACAGCACTCACACTGGGTCCCCGGCATAGCCATCAACAGTTGGAACTGCCCTAACATACTCACAAACGTGGTCCCGACACACACATACACAAGAAACACACACAAACTCCCATTGACTTTTACTTACAGTCATGCACAATGGTTTCCGCAAACACACACACACACACACTATCACACTCACAACACAGCATTCACACTGGCACTTGAATCTGCCCTAACATACAAACAAACGTGGTCCCGACACACACATACACAAGAAACACACACAAACACCCATCAACATTTTGTTACAGGCAGACAGAGTGGGGTTTCCCCAAACACACACACACACACATACACTGTCACACTAACAGCACACTATGCACACTGGGCCTCGGCAGAGCCATCAACACTTGGAACTGCCCTAACATACTCACAAACGTTTTCCCGACACACACATACACAAGAAACACACACAAACACCCATCGACTTTTTCTTACAGGCATACACAACGGTTTCCCGCGAACACACACACACACAGTCACACTTACAACACAGCACTCACAATGGGTATCCAGCAGAACCATCAACACTTGGAACTGCCCTAAAATATTGACAAATGTGGTCGCGACACACACATACACATGAAACTCACACAAACATCCATCGACTTATTCTTACAGGCATACACAATGTTTTCCCGCCAACACAAACACACACAGAAACACACACTGCCACACTCACAACACAGCATTCACACTGGCACTTGGAACTGCCACAACATACTCACATACGTGGTCCCGACACACACATACACAAGAAACACACACAAACACCCATCGACTTTTTCTTAGAAGCATACACTGTGGGGTTCCCCCAAACACACACACACACAGAGACACACACACACTATCACACTCACAACACAGCACTCTCACTGGGTCTCCAGCAGAGCCATCAACACTTGGAACTGCCCTAACATATTCACAAATGTGGTCCCGACACACACATACAGAAGAAACACACACAAACACCCATGGAATTTTTCTTATAGGCATACAGACTGGTTTCCTGCAAACACACACACAGACACGCACACACACTGTCACACTCACAACACACACTCACACTGGATATCCAGCAAACTCGTGAACACTTGGAACTGCCCTCACACACTCACAAATGTGGATCTGAAACACAATACGCAAGAACACACAAATACACCCATCGACTTTTTCATACAGGCATACACAATGGTTACCCGAAAACACACACACACACACACACACACACTCTCACACTCACAACACAGCACTCACTCTGTACCTCGGCAGAGACATCAACACTTGGAACTGCCCTCACACACTCACAAATGTGGATCTGAAACACAATACGCAAGAACACACAAATACACCCATCGACTTTTTCATACAGGCATACACAATGGTTTTCGGAAAACTAACACACACACACACTGTCACACTCGCAACACAGCCTTCACACTGGGCCTCGGCAGAGCCATCAACACTTGGAACTGCCCTAACAAACTGACACACGTTTTCCCGACACACACATACACAAGAAACACACACAAACACCCATGGAATTTTTCTTACAGGCGTACACAGGGGGTTCTGAAACACACACAGACACACACACACTATCACACTCACAACACAGCACTCACACTGGGTCTCCAACACAGCCGTCAACACTTGGAACTGCTTTAACATAATCACAAACATGGTCCTGACACACACATATACAAATAACACACACAAACACCCATCGACTTTTTCTTGCAGGCATACACAATGGTTTCCTGCAAACACACACACACACACACACACACACAAAAGTCACACTGACGACAGAGCACTCACATTGGATCTCCAGCAGAGCCATGAACACTTGGAATTACCTTAACATATTCACAAACGTGGTCCCGAAACACACATGCAGAAGAAACACACAAAAACACCCTACGACTTTTTCTTACAGACATACACAATGGTATCCAGCAAAACACACACACACACACACACATACACTATCACACGCACAACACAGCACTCACACTGGGTCCCCGGCATAGCCATCAACAGTTGGAACTGCCCTAACATACTCACAAACGTGGTCCCGACACACACATACACAAGAAACACACACAAACTCCCATTGACTTTTACTTACAGTCATGCACAATGGTTTCCGCAAACACACACACACACACACTATCACACTCACAACACAGCATTCACACTGGCACTTGAATCTGCCCTAACATACAAACAAACGTGGTCCCGACACACACATACACAAGAAACACACACAAACACCCATCAACATTTTGTTACAGGCAGACAGAGTGGGGTTTCCCCAAACACACACACACACACATACACTGTCACACTAACAGCACACTATGCACACTGGGCCTCGGCAGAGCCATCAACACTTGGAACTGCCCTAACATACTCACAAACGTTTTCCCGACACACACATACACAAGAAACACACACAAACACCCATCGACTTTTTCTTACAGGCATACACAACGGTTTCCCGCGAACACACACACACACAGTCACACTTACAACACAGCACTCACAATGGGTATCCAGCAGAACCATCAACACTTGGAACTGCCCTAAAATATTGACAAATGTGGTCGCGACACACACATACACATGAAACTCACACAAACATCCATCGACTTATTCTTACAGGCATACACAATGTTTTCCCGCCAACACAAACACACACAGAAACACACACTGCCACACTCACAACACAGCATTCACACTGGCACTTGGAACTGCCACAACATACTCACATACGTGGTCCCGACACACACATACACAAGAAACACACACAAACACCCATCGACTTTTTCTTAGAAGCATACACTGTGGGGTTCCCCCAAACACACACACACACAGAGACACACACACACTATCACACTCACAACACAGCACTCTCACTGGGTCTCCAGCAGAGCCATCAACACTTGGAACTGCCCTAACATATTCACAAATGTGGTCCCGACACACACATACAGAAGAAACACACACAAACACCCATGGAATTTTTCTTTAGGCATACAGACTGGTTTCCTGCAAACACACACACAGACACGCACACACACTGTCACACTCACAACACACACTCACACTGGATATCCAGCAAACTCGTGAACACTTGGAACTGCCCTCACACACTCAGAAATGTGGATCTGAAACACTATACGCAAGAACACACAAATACACCCATTGACTTTTTCATACAGGCATACACAATGGTTACCCGAAAACACACACACACACACACACACACTCTCACACTCACAACACAGCACTCACTCTGTACCTCGGCAGAGACATCAACACTTGGAACTGCCCTCACACACTCACAAATGTGGATCTGAAACACAATACGCAAGAACACACAAATACACCCATCGACTTTTTCATACAGGCATACACAATGGTTACCCGAAAACACACACACACACACACACACTGTCACACTCGCAACACAGCACTCACACTGGGCCTCGGCAGAGCCATCAACACTTGGAACTGCCCTAACATACTCACAAACGTTTTCCCGACACACACATACACAAGAAACACACACAAACACCCATGGAATTTTTCTTACAGGCGTACACAGGGGGTTCTGAAACACACACAGACACACACACTATCACACTCACAACACAGCACTCACACTGGGTCTCCAACACAGCCGTCAACACTTGGAACTGCTTTAACATAATCACAAACATGGTCCTGACACACACATATACAAATAACACACACAAACACCCATCGACGTTTTCTTGCAGGCATACACAATGGTTTCCTGCAAACACACACACACACACACACACAAAAGTCACACTCACGACAGAGCACTCACATTGGATCTCCAGCAGAGCCATGAACACTTGGAATTACCTTAACATATTCACAAACGTGGTCCCGAAACACACATGCAGAAGAAACACACAAAAACACCCTACGACTTTTTCTTACAGACATACACAATGGTATCCAGCAAAACACACACACACACACACACATACACTATCACACGCACAACACAGCACTCACACTGGGTCCCCGGCATAGCCATCAACAGTTGGAACTGCCCTAACATACTCACAAACGTGGTCCCGACACACACATACACAAGAAACACACACAAACTCCCATTGACTTTTACTTACAGTCATGCACAATGGTTTCCGCAAACACACACACACACTATCACACTCACAACACAGCATTCACACTGGCACTTGAATCTGCCCTAACATACAAACAAACGTGGTCCCGACACACACATACACAAGAAACACACACAAACTCCCATCAACATTTTGTTACAGGGAGACAGAGTGGGGTTTCCCCAAACACACACACACACACACACACACTGTCACACTAACAGCACACTATGCACACTGGGCCTCGGCAGAGCCATCAACACTTGGAACTGCCCTAACATACTCACAAACGTTTTCCCGACACACACATACACAAGAAACACACACAAACACCCATCGACTTTTTCTTACAGGCATACACAACGGTTTCCCGCGAACACACACACACACAGTCACACTTACAACACAGCACTCACAATGGGTATCCAGCAGAACCATCAACACTTGGAACTGCCCTAAAATATTGACAAATGTGGTCGCGACACACACATACACATGAAACTCACACAAACATCCATCGACTTATTCTTACAGGCATACACAATGTTTTCCCGCCAACACAAACACACACAGAAACACACACTGCCACACTCACAACACAGCATTCACACTGGCACTTGGAACTGCCACAACATACTCACATACGTGGTCCCGACACACACATACACAAGAAACACACACAAACACCCATCGACTTTTTCTTAGAAGCATACACTGTGGGGTTCCCCCAAACACACACACACACAGAGACACACACACACTATCACACTCACAACACAGCACTCTCACTGGGTCTCCAGCAGAGCCATCAACACTTGGAACTGCCCTAACATATTCACAAATGTGGTCCCGACACACACATACAGAAGAAACACACACAAACACCCATGGAATTTTTCTTTAGGCATACAGACTGGTTTCCTGCAAACACACACACAGACACGCACACACACTGTCACACTCACAACACACACTCACACTGGATATCCAGCAAACTCGTGAACACTTGGAACTGCCCTCACACACTCAGAAATGTGGATCTGAAACACTATACGCAAGAACACACAAATACACCCATTGACTTTTTCATACAGGCATACACAATGGTTACCCGAAAACACACACACACACACACACACACTCTCACACTCACAACACAGCACTCACTCTGTACCTCGGCAGAGACATCAACACTTGGAACTGCCCTCACACACTCACAAATGTGGATCTGAAACACAATACGCAAGAACACACAAATACACCCATCGACTTTTTCATACAGGCATACACAATGGTTACCCGAAAACACACACACACACACACACACACACACTCTCACACTCACAACACAGCACTCACTCTGTACCTCGGCAGAGACATCAACACTTGGAACTGCCCTCACACACTCACAAATGTGGATCTGAAACACAATACGCAAGAACACACAAATACACCCATCGACTTTTTCATACAGGCATACACAATGGTTATCGGAAAACTAACACACACACACACTGTCACACTCGCAACACAGCCTTCACACTGGGCCTCGGCAGAGCCATCAACACTTGGAACTGCCCTAACAAACTGACACACGTTTTCCCGACACACACATACACAAGAAACACACACAAACACCCATGGAATTTTTCTTACAGGCGTACACAGGGGGTTCTGAAACACACACAGACACACACACACTATCACACTCACAACACAGCACTCACACTGGGTCTCCAACACAGCCGTCAACACTTGGAACTGCTTTAACATAATCACAAACATGGTCCTGACACACACATATACAAATAACACACACAAACACCCATCGACTTTTTCTTGCAGGCATACACAATGGTTTCATGCAAACACACACACACACACACACACACAAAAGTCACACTCACGACAGAGCACTCACATTGGATCTCCAGCAGAGCCATGAACACTTGGAATTACCTTAACATATTCACAAACGTGGTCCCGAAACACACATGCAGAAGAAACACACAAAAACACCCTACGACTTTTTCTTACAGACATACACAATGGTATCCAGCAAAACACACACACACACACACATACACTATCACACGCACAACACAGCACTCACACTGGGTCCCCGGCATAGCCATCAACAGTTGGAACTGCCCTAACATACTCACAAACGTGGTCCCGACACACACATACACAAGAAACACACACAAACTCCCATTGACTTTTACTTACAGTCATGCACAATGGTTTCCGCAAACACACACACACACACACTATCACACTCACAACACAGCATTCACACTGGCACTTGAATCTGCCCTAACATACAAACAAACGTGGTCCCGACACACACATACACAAGAAACACACAGAAACACCCATCAACATTTTGTTACAGGCAGACAGAGTGGGGTTTCCCCAAACACACAAACACACACATACACTGTCACACTAACAGCACACTATGCACACTGGGCCTCGGCAGAGCCATCAACACTTGGAACTGCCCTAACATACTCACAAACGTTTTCCCGACACACACATACACAAGAAACACACACAAACACCCATCGACTTTTTCTTACAGGCATACACAACGGTTTCCCGCGAACACACACACACACAGTCACACTTACAACACAGCACTCACAATGGGTATCCAGCAGAACCATCAACACTTGGAACTGCCCTAAAATATTGACAAATGTGGTCGCGACACACACATACACATGAAACTCACACAAACATCCATCGACTTATTCTTACAGGCATACACAATGTTTTCCCGCCAACACAAACACACACAGAAACACACACTGCCACACTCACAACACAGCATTCACACTGGCACTTGGAACTGCCACAACATACTCACATACGTGGTCCCGACACACACATACACAAGAAACACACACAAACACCCATCGACTTTTTCTTAGAAGCATACACTGTGGGGTTCCCCCAAACACACACACACACAGAGACACACACACACTATCACACTCACAACACAGCACTCTCACTGGGTCTCCAGCAGAGCCATCAACACTTGGAACTGCCCTAACATATTCACAAATGTGGTCCCGACACACACATACAGAAGAAACACACACAAACACCCATGGAATTTTTCTTTAGGCATACAGACTGGTTTCCTGCAAACACACACACAGACACGCACACACACTGTCACACTCACAACACACACTCACACTGGATATCCAGCAAACTCGTGAACACTTGGAACTGCCCTCACACACTCAGAAATGTGGATCTGAAACACTATACGCAAGAACACACAAATACACCCATTGACTTTTTCATACAGGCATACACAATGGTTACCCGAAAACACACACACACACACACACACACTCTCACACTCACAACACAGCACTCACTCTGTACCTCGGCAGAGACATCAACACTTGGAACTGCCCTCACACACTCACAAATGTGGATCTGAAACACAATACGCAAGAACACACAAATACACCCATCGACTTTTTCATACAGGCATACACAATGGTTACCCGAAAACACACACACACACACACACACACTGTCACACTCGCAACACAGCACTCACACTGGGCCTCGGCAGAGCCATCAACACTTGGAACTGCCCTAACATACTCACAAACGTTTTCCCGACACACACATACACAAGAAACACACACAAACACCCATGGAATTTTTCTTACAGGCGTACACAGGGGGTTCTGAAACACACACAGACACACACACTATCACACTCACAACACAGCACTCACACTGGGTCTCCAACACAGCCGTCAACACTTGGAACTGCTTTAACATAATCACAAACATGGTCCTGACACACACATATACAAATAACACACACAAACACCCATCGACGTTTTCTTGCAGGCATACACAATGGTTTCCTGCAAACACACACACACACACACACACAAAAGTCACACTCACGACAGAGCACTCACATTGGATCTCCAGCAGAGCCATGAACACTTGGAATTACCTTAACATATTCACAAACGTGGTCCCGAAACACACATGCAGAAGAAACACACAAAAACACCCTACGACTTTTTCTTACAGACATACACAATGGTATCCAGCAAAACACACACACACACACACACATACACTATCACACGCACAACACAGCACTCACACTGGGTCCCCGGCATAGCCATCAACAGTTGGAACTGCCCTAACATACTCACAAACGTGGTCCCGACACACACATACACAAGAAACACACACAAACTCCCATTGACTTTTACTTACAGTCATGCACAATGGTTTCCGCAAACACACACACACACTATCACACTCACAACACAGCATTCACACTGGCACTTGAATCTGCCCTAACATACAAACAAACGTGGTCCCGACACACACATACACAAGAAACACACACAAACTCCCATCAACATTTTGTTACAGGGAGACAGAGTGGGGTTTCCCCAAACACACACACACACACACACACACACTGTCACACTAACAGCACACTATGCACACTGGGCCTCGGCAGAGCCATCAACACTTGGAACTGCCCTAACATACTCACAAACGTTTTCCCGACACACACATACACAAGAAACACACACAAACACCCATCGACTTTTTCTTACAGGCATACACAACGGTTTCCCGCGAACACACACACACACAGTCACACTTACAACACAGCACTCACAATGGGTATCCAGCAGAACCATCAACACTTGGAACTGCCCTAAAATATTGACAAATGTGGTCGCGACACACACATACACATGAAACTCACACAAACATCCATCGACTTATTCTTACAGGCATACACAATGTTTTCCCGCCAACACAAACACACACAGAAACACACACTGCCACACTCACAACACAGCATTCACACTGGCACTTGGAACTGCCACAACATACTCACATACGTGGTCCCGACACACACATACACAAGAAACACACACAAACACCCATCGACTTTTTCTTAGAAGCATACACTGTGGGGTTCCCCCAAACACACACACACACAGAGACACACACACACTATCACACTCACAACACAGCACTCTCACTGGGTCTCCAGCAGAGCCATCAACACTTGGAACTGCCCTAACATATTCACAAATGTGGTCCCGACACACACATACAGAAGAAACACACACAAACACCCATGGAATTTTTCTTTAGGCATACAGACTGGTTTCCTGCAAACACACACACAGACACGCACACACACTGTCACACTCACAACACACACTCACACTGGATATCCAGCAAACTCGTGAACACTTGGAACTGCCCTCACACACTCAGAAATGTGGATCTGAAACACTATACGCAAGAACACACAAATACACCCATTGACTTTTTCATACAGGCATACACAATGGTTACCCGAAAACACACACACACACACACACACACACTCTCACACTCACAACACAGCACTCACTCTGTACCTCGGCAGAGACATCAACACTTGGAACTGCCCTCACACACTCACAAATGTGGATCTGAAACACAATACGCAAGAACACACAAATACACCCATCGACTTTTTCATACAGGCATACACAATGGTTACCCGAAAACACACACACACACACACACACTGTCACACTCGCAACACAGCACTCACACTGGGCCTCGGCAGAGCCATCAACACTTGGAACTGCCCTAACATACTCACAAACGTTTTCCCGACACACACATACACAAGAAACACACACAAACACCCATGGAATTTTTCTTACAGGCGTACACAGGGGGTTCTGAAACACACACAGACATACACACTATCACACTCACAACACAGCACTCACACTGGGTCTCCAACACAGCCGTCAACACTTGGAACTGCTTTAACATAATCACAAACATGGTCCTGACACACACATATACAAATAACACACACAAACACCCATCGACGTTTTCTTGCAGGCATACACAATGGTTTCCTGCAAACACACACACACACACACACACAAAAGTCACACTCACGACAGAGCACTCACATTGGATCTCCAGCAGAGCCATGAACACTTGGAATTACCTTAACATATTCACAAACGTGGTCCCGAAACACACATGCAGAAGAAACACACAAAAACACCCTACGACTTTTTCTTACAGACATACACAATGGTATCCAGCAAAACACACACACACACACACACACATACACTATCACACGCACAACACAGCACTCACACTGGGTCCCCGGCATAGCCATCAACAGTTGGAACTGCCCTAACATACTCACAAACGTGGTCCCGACACACACATACACAAGAAACACACACAAACTCCCATTGACTTTTACTTACAGTCATGCACAATGGTTTCCGCAAACACACACACACACTATCACACTCACAACACAGCATTCACACTGGCACTTGAATCTGCCCTAACATACAAACAAACGTGGTCCCGACACACACATACACAAGAAACACACACAAACTCCCATCAACATTTTGTTACAGGGAGACAGAGTGGGGTTTCCCCAAACACACACACACACACACACACACACACTGTCACACTAACAGCACACTATGCACACTGGGCCTCGGCAGAGCCATCAACACTTGGAACTGCCCTAACATACTCACAAACGTTTTCCCGACACACACATACACAAGAAACACACACAAACACCCATCGACTTTTTCTTACAGGCATACACAACGGTTTCCCGCGAACACACACACACACAGTCACACTTACAACACAGCACTCACAATGGGTATCCAGCAGAACCATCAACACTTGGAACTGCCCTAAAATATTGACAAATGTGGTCGCGACACACACATACACATGAAACTCACACAAACATCCATCGACTTATTCTTACAGGCATACACAATGTTTTCCCGCCAACACAAACACACACAGAAACACACACTGCCACACTCACAACACAGCATTCACACTGACACTTGGAACTGCCACAACATACTCACATACGTGGTCCCGACACACACATACACAAGAAACACACACAAACACCCATCGACTTTTTCTTAGAAGCATACACTGTCGGGTTCCCCCAAACACACACACACACAGAGACACACACACACTATCACACTCACAACACAGCACTCTCACTGGGTCTCCAGCAGAGCCATCAACACTTGGAACTGCCCTAACATATTCACAAATGTGGTCCCGACACACACATACAGAAGAAACACACACAAACACCCATGGAATTTTTCTTATAGGCATACAGACTGGTTTCCTGCAAACACACACACAGACACGCACACACACTGTCACACTCACAACACACACTCACACTGGATATCCAGCAAACTCGTGAACACTTGGAACTGCCCTCACACACTCAGAAATGTGGATCTGAAACACTATACGCAAGAACACAAAAATACACCCATCGACTTTTTCATACAGGCATACACAATGGTTACCCGAAAACACACACACACACACACACACACTCTCACACTCACAACACAGCACTCACTCTGTACCTCGGCAGAGACATCAACACTTGGAACTGCCCTCACACACTCACAAATGTGGATCTGAAACACAATACGCAAGAACACACAAATACACCCATCGACTTTTTCATACAGGCATACACAATGGTTATCGGAAAACTAACACACACACACACTGTCACACTCGCAACACAGCCTTCACACTGGGCCTCGGCAGAGCCATCAACACTTGGAACTGCCCTAACAAACTGACACACGTTTTCCCGACACACACATACACAAGAAACACACACAAACACCCATGGAATTTTTCTTACAGGCGTACACAGGGGGTTCTGAAACACACACAGACACACACACACTATCACACTCACAACACAGCACTCACACTGGGTCTCCAACACAGCCGTCAACACTTGGAACTGCTTTAACATAATCACAAACATGGTCCTGACACACACATATACAAATAACACACACAAACACCCATCGACTTTTTCTTGCAGGCATACACAATGGTTTCATGCAAACACACACACACACACACACACAAAAGTCACACTCACGACAGAGCACTCACATTGGATCTCCAGCAGAGCCATGAACACTTGGAATTACCTTAACATATTCACAAACGTGGTCCCGAAACACACATGCAGAAGAAACACACAAAAACACCCTACGACTTTTTCTTACAGACATACACAATGGTATCCAGCAAAACACACACACACACACACATACACTATCACACGCACAACACAGCACTCACACTGGGTCCCCGGCATAGCCATCAACAGTTGGAACTGCCCTAACATACTCACAAACGTGGTCCCGACACACACATACACAAGAAACACACACAAACTCCCATTGACTTTTACTTACAGTCATGCACAATGGTTTCCACAAACACACACACACACACACTATCACACTCACAACACAGCATTCACACTGGCACTTGAATCTGCCCTAACATACAAACAAACGTGGTCCCGACACACACATACACAAGAAACACACACAATCACCCATCAACATTTTGTTACAGGCAGACAGAGTGGGGTTTCCCCAAACACACACACACACACACACACACACTGTCACACTAACAGCACACTACGCACACTGGGCCTCGGCAGAGCCATCAACACTTGGAACTGCCCTAACATACTCACAAACGTTCTCCCGACACACACATACACAAGAAACACACACAAACACCCATCGACTTTTTTCTTACAGGCATACACAACGGTTTCCCGCGAACACACACACACACAGTCACACTTACAACACAGCACTCACAATGGGTATCCAGCAGAACCATCAACACTTGGAACTGCCCTAAAATATTGACAAATGTGGTCGCGACACACACATACACATGAAACTCACACAAACATCCATCGCCTTATTCTTACAGGCATACACAATGTTTTCCCGCCAACACAAACACACACAGAAACACACACTGCCACACTCACAACACAGCATTCACACTGGCACTTGGAACTGCCACAACATACTCACATACGTGGTCCCGACACACACATACACAAGAAACACACACAAACACCCATCGACTTTTTCTTAGAAGCATACACTGTGGGGTTCCCCCAAACACACACACACACAAAGAGACACACACACACTATCACACTCACAACACAGCACTCTCACTGGGTCTCCAGCAGAGCCATCAACACTTGGAACTGCCCTAACATATTCACAAATGTGGTCCCGACACACACATACAGAAGAAACGCACACAAACACCCATGGAATTTTTCTTATAAGCATACAGACTGGTTTCCTGCAAACACACACACAGACACGCACACACACTGTCACACTCACAACTCACACTCACACTGGATATCCAGCAAACTCGTGAACACTTGGAACTGCCCTCACACACTCACAAATGTGGATCTGAAACACAATACGCAAGAACACACAAATACACCCATCGACTTTTTCATACAGGCATACACAATGGTTACCCGAAAACACACACACACACACACTGTCACACTCGCAACACAGCACTCACACTGGGCCTCGGCATAGCCATCAACACTTGGAACTGCCCTAACATACTCACAAACGTTTTCCCGACACACACATACACAAGAAACACACACAAACACCCATCGACTTTTTCTTACAGGCGTACACAGGGGGTTCTGAAACACACACAGACACACACACACTATCACACTCACAACACAGCACTCACACTGGGTCTCCAACACAGCCGTCAACACTTGGAACTGCTTTAACATAATCACAAACATGGTCCTGACACACACATATACAAATAACACACACAAACACCCATCGACTTTTTCTTGCAGGCATACACAATGGTTTCCTGCAAACACACACACACACACACACACAAAAGTCACACTCACGACAGAGCACTCACATTGGATCTCCAGCAGAGCCATGAACACTTGGAATTACCTTAACATATTCACAAACGTGGTCCCGAAACACACATGCAGAAGAAACACACAAAAACACCCTACGACTTTTTCTTACAGACATACACAATGGTATCCAGCAAAACACACACACACACACACACATACACTATCACACGCACAACACAGCACTCACACTGGGTCCCCGGCATAGCCATCAACAGTTGGAACTGCCCTAACATACTCACAAACGTGGTCCCAACACACACATACACAAGAAACACACACAAACTCCCATTGACTTTTACTTACAGTCATGCACAATGGTTTCCGCAAACACACACACAAACACTATCACACTTACAACACAGCATTCACACTGGACTTGAATCTGCCCTAACATACAAACAAACGTGGTCCCGACACACACATACACAAGAAACACACACAAACAGCCATCAACTTTTTGTTACAGGCAGACAGAGTGGGGTTTCCCCAAACACACACACACACACACACACACACTGTCACACTAACAGCACACTACGCACACTGGGCCTCGGCAGAGCCATCAACACTTGGAACTGCCCTAACATACTCACAAACGTTTTCCCGACACACACATACACAAGAAACACACACAAACACCCATCGACTTTTTCTTACAGGCATACACAACGGTTTCCCGCGAACACACACACACAGTCACACTTACAACACAGCACTCACAATGGGTATCCAGCAGAACCATCAACACTTGGAACTGCCCTAAAATATTGACAAATGTGGTCGCGACACACACATACACATGAAACTCACACAAACATCCATCGCCTCATTCTTACAGGCATACACAATGTTTTCCCGCCAACACAAACACACGCAGAAACACACACTGCCACACTCACAACACAGCATTCACACTGGCACTTGGAACTGCCACAACATACTCACATACGTGGTCCCGACACACATACACAAGAAACACACACAAACACCCATCGACTTTTTCTTAGAAGCATACACTGTGGGGTTCCCCCAAACACACACACACACAGAGACACACACACACTATCACACTCACAACACAGCACTCTCACTGGGTCTCCAGCAGAGCCATCAACACTTGGAACTGCCCTAACATATTCACAAATGTGGTCCCGACACACACATACAGAAGAAACACACACAAACACCCATGGAATTTTTCTTCTAGGCATACAGACTGGTTTCCTGCAAACACACACACAGACACGCACACACACTGTCACACTCACAACACGCACTCACACTGGATATCCAGCAAACTCGTGAACACTTGGAACTGCCCTCACACACTCAGAAATGTGGATCTGAAACACAATACGCAAGAACACACAAATACACCCATCGACTTTTTCATACAGGCATACACAATGGTTACCCGAAAACACACACACACACACACTGTCACACTCACAACACAGCACTCACTCTGTACCTCGGCAGAGACATCAACACTTGGAACTGCCCTCACACACTCACAAATGTGGATCTGAAACACAATACGCAAGAACACACAAATACACCCATCGACTTTTTCATACAGGCATACACAATGGTTACCGGAAAACACACACACACACACACACACACTGTCACACTCGCAACACAGCACTCACACTGGGCCTCGGCAGAGCCATCAACACTTGGAATTGCCCTAACATACTCACAAACGTTTTCCCGACACACACATACACAAGAAACACACACAAACACCCATCGACTTTTTCTTACAGGCGTACACAGGGGGTTCTGAAACACACACAGACACACACACACTATCACACTCACAACACAGCACTCACACTGGGTCTCCAACACAGCCGTCAACACTTGGAACTGCTTTAACATAATCACAAACATGGTCCTGACACACACATATACAAATAACACACACAAACACCCATCGACTTTTTCTTGCAGGCATACACAATGGTTTCCTGCAAACACACACACACACACACACACAAAAGGCACACTCACGACAGAGCACTCACATTGGATCTCCAGCAGAGCCATGAACACTTGGAATTACCTTAACATATTCACAAACGTGGTCCCGAAACACACATGCAGAAGAAACACACAAAAACACCCTACGACTTTTTCTTACAGACATACACAATGGTATCCAGCAAAACACACACACACACACACACATACACTATCACACGCACAACACAGCACTCACACTGGGTCCCCGGCATAGCCATCAACAGTTGGAACTGCCCTAACATACTCACAAACGTGGTCCCGACACACACATACACAAGAAACACACACAAACTCCCATTGACTTTTACTTACAGTCATGCACAATGGTTTCCGCAAACACACACACACACACTATCACACTCACAACACAGCATTCACACTGGCACTTGAATCTGCCCTAACATACAAACAAACGTTGTCCCGACACACACATACACAAGAAACACACACAAACAGCCATCAACTTTTTGTTACAGGCAGACAGAGTGGGGTTTCCCCAAACACACACACACACACACACACACACACACTGTCACACTAACAGCACACTACGCACACTGGGCCTCGGCAGAGCCATCAACACTTGGAACTGCCCTAACATACTCACAAACGTTTTCCCGACACACACATACACAAGAAACACACACAAACACCGATCGACTTTTTCTTACAGGCATACACAACGGTTTCCCGCGAACACACACACACACAGTCACACTTACAACACAGCACTCACAATGGGTATCCAGCAGAACCATCAACACTTGGAACTGCCCTAAAATATTGACAAATGTGGTCGCGACACACACATACACATCAAACTCACACAAACATCCATCGACTTATTCTTACAGGCATACACAATGTTTAACCGCCAACACAAACACACACAGAAACACACACTGCCACACTCACAACACAGCATTCACACTGGCACTTGGAACTGCCACAACATACTCACATACGTGGTCCCGACACACACATACACAAGAAACACACACAAACACCCATCGACTTTTTCTTAGAAGCATACACTGTGGGGTTCCCCCAAACACACACACACACACAGAGACACACACACACTATCACACTCACAACACAGCACTCTCACTGGGTCTCCAGCAGAGCCATCAACACTTGGAACTGCCCTAACATATTCACAAATGTGGTCCCGACACACACATACAGAAGAAACACACACAAACACCCATCGAATTTTTCTTATAGGCATACAGACTGGTTTCCTGCAAACACACACACAGACACGCACACACACTGTCACACTCACAACACACACTCACACTGGATATCCAGCAAACTCGTGAACACTTGGAACTGCCCTCACACACTCAGAAATGTGGATCTGAAACACAATACGCAAGACCACACAAATACACCCATCGACTTTTTCATACAGGCATACACAATGGTTACCCGAAAACACACACACACACACACACACACTCTCACACTCACAACACAGCACTCACTCTGTACCTCGGCAGAGACATCAACACTTGGAACTGCCCTCACACACTCACAAATGTGGATCTGAAACACAATACGCAAGAACACACAAATACACCCATCGACTTTTTCATACAGGCATACACAATGGTTACCGGAAAACACACACACACACACACACTGTCACACTCGCAACACAGCCTTCACACTGGGCCTCGGCAGAGCCATCAACACTTGGAACTGCCCTAACATACTGACAAACGTTTTCCCGACACACACATACACAAGAAACACACACAAACACCCATCGACTTTTTCTTACAGGCGTACACAGGGGGTTCTGAAACACACACAGACACACACACACTATCACACTCACAACACAGCACTCACACTGGGTCTCCAACACAGCCGTCAACACTTGGAACTGCTTTAACATAATCACAAACATGGTCCTGACACACACATATACAAATAACACACACAAACACCCATCGACTTTTTCTTGCAGGCATACACAATGGTTTCCTGCAAACACACACACAAACACACACACACACACACAAAAGTCACACTCACGACAGAGCACTCACATTGGATCTCCAGCAGAGCCATGAAACTTGGAATTACCTTAACATATTCACAAACGTGGTCCCGAAACACACATGCAGAAGAAACACACAAAAACACCCTACGACTTTTTCTTACAGACATACACAATGGTATCCAGCAAAACACACACACACACACACATACACTATCACACGCACAACACAGCACTCACACTGGGTCCCCGGCATAGCCATCAACAGTTGGAACTGCCCTAACATACTCACAAACGTGGTCCCGACACACACATACACAAGAAACACACACAAACTCCCATTGACTTTTACTTACAGTCATGCACAATGGTTTCCGCAAACACACACACACACACACTATCACACTCACAACACAGCATTCACACTGGCACTTGAATCTGCCCTGACATACAAACAAACGTGGTCCCGACACACACATACACAAGAAACACACACAAACACCCATCAACATTTTGTTACAGGCAGACAGAGTGGGGTTTCCCCAAACACACACACACACACACACACACACACACTGTCACACTAACAGCACAGTACGCACACTGGGCCTCGGCAGAGCCATCAACACTTGGAACTGCCCTAACATACTCACAAACATTTTCCCGACACACACATACACAAGAAACACACACAAACACCCATCGACTTTTTCTTACAGGCATACACAACGGTTTCCCGCGAACACACACACACACAGTCACACTTACAACACAGCACTCACAATGGGTATCCAGCAGAACCATCAACACTTGGAACTGCCCTAAAATATTGACAAATGTGGTCGCGACACACACATACACATGAAACTCACACAAACATCCATCGACTTATTCTTACAGGCATACACAATGTTTTCCCGCCAACACAAACACACACAGAAACACACACTGCCACACTCACAACACAGCATTCACACTGGCACTTGGAACTGCCACAACATACTCACATACGTGGTCCCGACACACACATACACAAGAAACACACACAAACACCCATCGACTTTTTCTTAGAAGCATACACTGTGGGGTTCCCCCAAACACACACACACACAGAGACACACACACACTATCACACTCACAACACAGCACTCTCACTGGGTCTCCAGCAGAGCCATCAACACTTGGAACTGCCCTAACATATTCACAAATGTGGTCCCGACACACACATACAGAAGAAACACACACAAACACCCATGGAATTTTTCTTATAGGCATACAGACTGGTTTCCTGCAAACACACACACAGACACGCACACACACTGTCACACTCACAACACACACTCACACTGGATATCCAGCAAACTCGTGAACACTTGGAACTGCCCTCACACACTCAGAAATGTGGATCTGAAACACAATACGGAAGAACACACAAATACACCCATCGACTTTTTCATACAGGCATACACAATGGTTACCCGAAAACACACACACACACACACACACTCTCACACTCACAACACAGCACTCACTCTGTACCTCGGCAGAGACATCAAGACTTGGAACTGCCCTCACACACTCACAAATGTGGATCTGAAACACAATACGCAAGAACACACAAATACACCCATCGACTTTTTCATACAGGCATACACAATGGTTATCGGAAAACTAACACACACACACACTGTCACACTCGCAACACAGCCTTCACACTGGGCCTCGGCAGAGCCATCAACACTTGGAACTGCCCTAACAAACTGACACACGTTTTCCCGACACACACATACACAAGAAACACACACAAACACCCATGGAATTTTTCTTACAGGCGTACACAGGGGGTTCTGAAACACACACAGACACACACACACTATCACACTCACAACACAGCACTCACACTGGGTCTCCAACACAGCCGTCAACACTTGGAACTGCTTTAACATAATCACAAACATGGTCCTGACACACACATATACAAATAACACACACAAACACCCATCGACTTTTTCTTGCAGGCATACACAATGGTTTCATGCAAACACACACACACACACACACACACAAAAGTCACACTCACGACAGAGCACTCACATTGGATCTCCAGCAGAGCCATGAACACTTGGAATTACCTTAACATATTCACAAACGTGGTCCCGAAACACACATGCAGAAGAAACACACAAAAACACCCTACGACTTTTTCTTACAGACATACACAATGGTATCCAGCAAAACACACACACACACACACATACACTATCACACGCACAACACAGCACTCACACTGGGTCCCCGGCATAGCCATCAACAGTTGGAACTGCCCTAACATACTCACAAACGTGGTCCCGACACACACATACACAAGAAACACACACAAACTCCCATTGACTTTTACTTACAGTCATGCACAATGGTTTCCGCAAACACACACACACACACACTATCACACTCACAACACAGCATTCACACTGGCACTTGAATCTGCCCTAACATACAAACAAACGTGGTCCCGACACACACATACACAAGAAACACACACAAACAGCCATCAACTTTTTGTTACAGGCAGACAGAGTGGGGTTTCCCCAAACAAACACACACACACATACACTGTCACACTAACAGCACACTATGCACACTGGGCCTCGGCAGAGCCATCAACACTTGGAACTGCCCTAACATACTCACAAACGTTTTCCCGACACACACATACACAAGAAACACACACAAACACCCATCGACTTTTTCTTACAGGCATACACAACGGTTTCCCGCGAACACACACACACACAGTCACACTTACAACACAGCACTCACAATGGGTATCCAGCAGAACCATCAACACTTGGAACTGCCCTAAAATATTGACATGTGGTCGCGACACACACATACACATGAAACTCACACAAACATCCATCGACTTATTCTTACAGGCATACACAATGTTTTCCCGCCAACACAAACACACACAGAAACACACACTGCCACACTCACAACACAGCATTCACACTGGCACTTGGAACTGCCACAACATACTCACATACGTGGTCCCGACACACACATACACAAGAAACACACACAAACACCCATCGACTTTTTCTTAGAAGCATACACTGTGGGGTTCCCCCAAACACACACACACACAGAGACACACACACACTATCACACTCACAACACAGCACTCTCACTGGGTCTCCAGCAGAGCCATCAACACTTGGAACTGCCCTAACATATTCACAAATGTGGTCCCGACACACACATACAGAAGAAACACACACAAACACCCATGGAATTTTTCTTTAGGCATACAGACTGGTTTCCTGCAAACACACACACAGACACGCACACACACTGTCACACTCACAACACACACTCACACTGGATATCCAGCAAACTCGTGAACACTTGGAACTGCCCTCACACACTCAGAGATGTGGATCTGAAACACTATACGCAAGAACACACAAATACACCCATTGACTTTTTCATACAGGCATACACAATGGTTACCCGAAAACACACACACACACACACACACTCTCACACTCACAACACAGCACTCACTCTGTACCTCGGCAGAGACATCAACACTTGGAACTGCCCTCACACACTCACAAATGTGGATCTGAAACACAATACGCAAGAACACACAAATACACCCATCGACTTTTTCATACAGGCATACACAATGGTTACCCGAAAACACACACACACACACACACACTGTCACACTCGCAACACAGCACTCACACTGGGCCTCGGCAGAGCCATCAACACTTGGAACTGCCCTAACATACTCACAAACGTTTTCCCGACACACACATACACAAGAAACACACACAAACACCCATGGAATTTTTCTTACAGGCGTACACAGGGGGTTCTGAAACACACACAGACACACACACTATCACACTCACAACACAGCACTCACACTGGGTCTCCAACACAGCCGTCAACACTTGGAACTGCTTTAACATAATCACAAACATGGTCCTGACACACACATATACAAATAACACACACAAACACCCATCGACGTTTTCTTGCAGGCATACACAATGGTTTCCTGCAAACACACACACACACACACACACAAAAGTCACACTCACGACAGAGCACTCACATTGGATCTCCAGCAGAGCCATGAACACTTGGAATTACCTTAACATATTCACAAACGTGGTCCCGAAACACACATGCAGAAGAAACACACAAAAACACCCTACGACTTTTTCTTACAGACATACACAATGGTATCCAGCAAAACACACACACACACACACATACACTATCACACGCACAACACAGCACTCACACTGGGTCCCCGGCATAGCCATCAACAGTTGGAACTGCCCTAACATACTCACAAACGTGGTCCCGACACACACATACACAAGAAACACACACAAACTCCCATTGACTTTTACTTACAGTCATGCACAATGGTTTCCGCAAACACACACACACTATCACACTCACAACACAGCATTCACACTGGCACTTGAATCTGCCCTAACATACAAACAAACGTGGTCCCGACACACACATACACAAGAAACACACACAAACTCCCATCAACATTTTGTTACAGGGAGACAGAGTGGGGTTTCCCCAAACACACACACACACACACACACACTGTCACACTAACAGCACACTATGCACACTGGGCCTCGGCAGAGCCATCAACACTTGGAACTGCCCTAACATACTCACAAACGTTTTCCCGACACACACATACACAAGAAACACACACAAACACCCATCGACTTTTTCTTACAGGCATACACAACGGTTTCCCGCGAACACACACACACACAGTCACACTTACAACACAGCACTCACAATGGGTATCCAGCAGAACCATCAACACTTGGAACTGCCCTAAAATATTGACAAATGTGGTCGCGACACACACATACACATGAAACTCACACAAACATCCATCGACTTATTCTTACAGGCATACACAATGTTTAACCGCCAACACAAACACACACAGAAACACACACTGCCACACTCACAACACAGCATTCACACTGGCACTTGGAACTGCCACAACATACTCACATACGTGGTCCCGACACACACATACACAAGAAACACACACAAACACCCATCGACTTTTTCTTAGAAGCATACACTGTGGGGTTCCCCCAAACACACACACACACAGAGACACACACACACTATCACACTCACAACACAGCACTCTCACTGGGTCTCCAGCAGAGCCATCAACACTTGGAACTGCCCTAACATATTCACAAATGTGGTCCCGACACACACATACAGAAGAAACACACACAAACACCCATGGAATTTTTCTTTAGGCATACAGACTGGTTTCCTGCAAACACACACACAGACACGCACACACACTGTCACACTCACAACACACACTCACACTGGATATCAAGCAAACTCGTGAACACTTGGAACTGCCCTCACACACTCAGAAATGTGGATCTGAAACACTATACGCAAGAACACACAAATACACCCATTGACTTTTTCATACAGGCATACACAATGGTTACCCGAAAACACACACACACACACACACACTCTCACACTCACAACACAGCACTCACTCTGTACCTCGGCAGAGACATCAACACTTGGAACTGCCCTCACACACTCACAAATGTGGATCTGAAACACAATACGCAAGAACACACAAATACACCCATCGACTTTTTCATACAGGCATACACAATGGTTACCCGAAAACACACACACACACACACACACTGTCACACTCGCAACACAGCACTCACACTGGGCCTCGGCAGAGCCATCAACACTTGGAACTGCCCTAACATACTCACAAACGTTTTCCCGACACACACATACACAAGAAACACACACAAACACCCATGGAATTTTTCTTACAGGCGTACACAGGGGGTTCTGAAACACACACAGACACACACACTATCACACTCACAACACAGCACTCACACTGGGTCTCCAACACAGCCGTCAACACTTGGAACTGCTTTAACATAATCACAAACATGGTCCTGACACACACATATACAAATAACACACAGAAACACCCATCGACGTTTTCTTGCAGGCATACACAATGGTTTCCTGCAAACACACACACACACACACACACAAAAGTCACACTCACGACAGAGCACTCACATTGGATCTCCAGCAGAGCCATGAACACTTGGAATTACCTTAACATATTCACAAACGTGGTCCCGAAACACACATGCAGAAGAAACACACAAAAACACCCTACGACTTTTTCTTACAGACATACACAATGGTATCCAGCAAAACACACACACACACACACACATACACTATCACACGCACAACACAGCACTCACACTGGGTCCCCGGCATAGCCATCAACAGTTGGAACTGCCCTAACATACTCACAAACGTGGTCCCGACACACACATACACAAGAAACACACACAAACTCCCATTGACTTTTACTTACAGTCATGCACAATGGTTTCCGCAAACACACACACACACTATCACACTCACAACACAGCATTCACACTGGCACTTGAATCTGCCCTAACATACAAACAAACGTGGTCCCGACACACACATACACAAGAAACACACACAAACTCCCATCAACATTTTGTTACAGGGAGACAGAGTGGGGTTTCCCCAAACACACACACACACACACACACTGTCACACTAACAGCACACTATGCACACTGGGCCTCGGCAGAGCCATCAACACTTGGAACTGCCCTAACATACTCACAAACGTTTTCCCGACACACACATACACAAGAAACACACACAAACACCCATCGACTTTTTCTTACAGGCATACACAACGGTTTCCCGCGAACACACACACACAGAGTCACACTTACAACACAGCACTCACAATGGGTATCCAGCAGAACCATCAACACTTGGAACTGCCCTAAAATATTGACAAATGTGGTCGCGACACACACATACACATGAAACTCACACAAACATCCATCGACTTATTCTTACAGGCATACACAATGTTTTCCCGCCAACACAAACACACACAGAAACACACACTGCCACACTCACAACACAGCATTCACACTGGCACTTGGAACTGCCACAACATACTCACATACGTGGTCCCGACACACACATACACAAGAAACACACACAAACACCCATCGACTTTTTCTTAGAAGCATACACTGTCGGGTTCCCCCAAACACACACACACACAGAGACACACACACACTATCACACTCACAACACAGCACTCTCACTGGGTCTCCAGCAGAGCCATCAACACTTGGAACTGCCCTAACATATTCACAAATGTGGTCCCGACACACACATACAGAAGAAACACACACAAACTCCCATGGAATTTTTCTTATAGGCATACAGACTGGTTTCCTGCAAACACACACACAGACACGCACACACACTGTCACACTCACAACACACACTCACACTGGATATCCAGCAAACTCGTGAACACTTGGAACTGCCCTCACACACTCAGAAATGTGGATCTGAAACACTATACGCAAGAACACAAAAATACACCCATCGACTTTTTCATACAGGCATACACAATGGTTACCCGAAAACACACACACACACACACACACACTCTCACACTCACAACACAGCACTCACTCTGTACCTCGGCAGAGACATCAACACTTGGAACTGCCCTCACACACTCACAAATGTGGATCTGAAACACAATACGCAAGAACACACAAATACACCCATCGACTTTTTCATACAGGCATACACAATGGTTATCGAAAAACTAACACACACACACACTGTCACACTCGCAACACAGCCTTCACACTGGGCCTCGGCAGAGCCATCAACACTTGGAACTGCCCTAACAAACTGACACACGTTTTCCCGACACACACATACACAAGAAACACACACAAACACCCATGGAATTTTTCTTACAGGCGTACACAGGGGGTTCTGAAACACACACAGACACACACACACTATCACACTCACAACACAGCACTCACACTGGGTCTCCAACACAGCCGTCAACACTTGGAACTGCTTTAACATAATCACAAACATGGTCCTGACACACACATATACAAATAACACACACAAACACCCATCGACTTTTTCTTGCAGGCATACACAATGGTTTCATGCAAACACACACACACACACACACACAAAAGTCACACTCACGACAGAGCACTCACATTGGATCTCCAGCAGAGCCATGAACACTTGGAATTACCTTAACATATTCACAAACGTGGTCCCGAAACACACATGCAGAAGAAACACACAAAAACACCCTACGACTTTTTCTTACAGACATACACAATGGTATCCAGCAAAACACACACACACACACATACACTATCACACGCACAACACAGCACTCACACTGGGTCCCCGGCATAGCCATCAACAGTTGGAACTGCCCTAACATACTCACAAACGTGGTCCCGACACACACATACACAAGAAACACACACAAACTCCCATTGACTTTTACTTACAGTCATGCACAATGGTTTCCACAAACACACACACACACACACTATCACACTCACAACACAGCATTCACACTGGCACTTGAATCTGCCCTAACATACAAACAAACGTGGTCCCGACACACACATACACAAGAAACACACACAATCACCCATCAACATTTTGTTACAGGCAGACAGAGTGGGGTTTCCCCAAACACACACACACACACACACACACTGTCACACTAACAGCACACTACGCACACTGGGCCTCGGCAGAGCCATCAACACTTGGAACTGCCCTAACATACTCACAAACATTCTCCCGACACACACATACACAAGAAACACACACAAACACCCATCGACTTTTTCTTACAGGCGTACACAGGGGGTTCTGAAACACACACAGACACACACACACTATCACACTCACAACACAGCACTCACACTGGGTCTCCAACACAGCCGTCAACACTTGGAACTGCTTTAACATAATCACAAACATGGTCCTGACACACACATATACAAATAACACACACAAACACCCATCGACTTTTTCTTGCAGGCATACACAATGGTTTCCTGCAAACACACACACACACACACACACAAAAGTCACACTCACGACAGAGCACTCACATTGGATCTCCAGCAGAGCCATGAACACTTGGAATTACCTTAACATATTCACAAACGTGGTCCCGAAACACACATGCAGAAGAAACACACAAAAACACCCTACGACTTTTTCTTACAGACATACACAATGGTATCCAGCAAAACACACACACACACACACACATACACTATCACATGCACAACACAGCACTCACACTGGGTCCCCGGCATAGCCATCAACAGTTGGAACTGCCCTAACATACTCACAAACGTGGTCCCAACACACACATACACAAGAAACACACACAAACTCCCATTGACTTTTACTTACAGTCATGCACAATGGTTTCCGCAAACACACACACAAACACTATCACACTTACAACACAGCATTCACACTGGACTTGAATCTGCCCTAACATACAAACAAACGTGGTCCCGACACACACATACACAAGAAACACACACAAACAGCCATCAAGTTTTTGTTACAGGCAGACAGAGTGGGGTTTCCCCAAACACACACACACACACACACACACACACTGTCACACTAACAGCACACTACGCACACTGGGCCTCGGCAGAGCCATCAACACTTGGAACTGCCCTAACATACTCACAAACGTTTTCCCGACACACACATACACAAGAAACACACACAAACACCCATCGACTTTTTCTTACAGGCATACACAACGGTTTCCCGCGAACACACACACACAGTCACACTTACAACACAGCACTCACAATGGGTATCCAGCAGAACCATCAACACTTGGAACTGCCCTAAAATATTGACAAATGTGGTCGCGACACACACATACACATGAAACTCACACAAACATCCATCGACTTATTCTTACAGGCATACACAATGTTTTCCCGCCAACACAAACACACGCAGAAACACACACTGCCACACTCACAACACAGCATTCACACTGGCACTTGGAACTGCCACAACATACTCACATACGTGGTCCCGACACACACATACACAAGAAACACACACAAACACCCATCGACTTTTTCTTAGAAGCATACACTGTGGGGTTCCCCCAAACACACACACACACAGAGACACACACACACTATCACACTCACAACACAGCACTCTCACTGGGTCTCCAGCAGAGCCATCAACACTTGGAACTGCCCTAACATATTCACAAATGTGGTCCCGACACACACATACAGAAGAAACACACACAAACACCCATGGAATTTTTCTTCTAGGCATACAGACTGGTTTCCTGCAAACACACACACAGACACGCACACACACTGTCACACTCACAACACGCACTCACACTGGATATCCAGCAAACTCGTGAACACTTGGAACTGCCCTCACACACTCAGAAATGTGGATCTGAAACACAATACGCAAGAACACACAAATACACCCATCGACTTTTTCATACAGGCATACACAATGGTTACCCGAAAACACACACACACACACACTGTCACACTCACAACACAGCACTCACTCTGTACCTCGGCAGAGACATCAACACTTGGAACTGCCCTCACACACTCACAAATGTGGATCTGAAACACAATACGCAAGAACACACAAATACACCCATCGACTTTTTCATACAGGCATACACAATGGTTACCGGAAAACACACACACACACACACACACACTGTCACACTCGCAACACAGCACTCACACTGGGCCTCGGCAGAGCCATCAACACTTGGAATTGCCCTAACATACTCACAAACGTTTTCCCGACACACACATACACAAGAAACACACACAAACACCCATCGACTTTTTCTTACAGGCATACACAGGGGGTTCTGAAACACACACAGACACACACACACTATCACACTCACAACACAGCACTCACACTGGGTCTCCAACACAGCCGTCAACACTTGGAACTGCTTTAACATAATCACAAACATGGTCCTGACACACACATATACAAATAACACACACAAACACCCATCGACTTTTTCTTGCAGGCATACACAATGGTTTCCTGCAAACACACACACACACACACACACAAAAGGCACACTCACGACAGAGCACTCACATTGGATCTCCAGCAGAGCCATGAACACTTGGAATTACCTTAACATATTCACAAACGTGGTCCCGAAACACACATGCAGAAGAAACACACAAAAACACCCTACGACTTTTTCTTACAGACATACACAATGGTATCCAGCAAAACACACACACACACACACACATATACTATCACACGCACAACACAGCACTCACACTGGGTCCCCGGCATAGCCATCAACAGTTGGAACTGCCCTAACATACTCACAAACGTGGTCCCGACACACACATACACAAGAAACACACACAAACTCCCATTGACTTTTACTTACAGTCATGCACAATGGTTTCCGCAAACACACACACACACACTATCACACTCACAACACAGCATTCACACTGGCACTTGAATCTGCCCTAACATACAAACAAACGTTGTCCCGACACACACATACACAAGAAACACACACAAACAGCCATCAACTTTTTGTTACAGGCAGACAGAGTGGGGTTTCCCCAAACACACACACACACACACACACACACACTGTCACACTGACAGCACACTACGCACACTGGGCCTCGGGAGAGCCATCAACACTTGGAACTGCCCTAACATACTCACAAACGTTTTCCCGACACACACATACACAAGAAACACACACAAACACCCATCGACTTTTTCTTACAGGCATACACAACGGTTTCCCGCGAACACACACACACACAGTCACACTTACAACACAGCACTCACAATGGGTATCCAGCAGAACCATCAACACTTGGAACTGCCCTAAAATATTGACAAATGTGGTCGCGACACACACATACACATGAAACTCACACAAACATCCATCGACTTATTCTTACAGGCATACACAATGTTTAACCGCCAACACAAACACACACAGAAACACACACTGCCACACTCACAACACAGCATTCACACTGGCACTTGGAACTGCCACAACATACTCACATACGTGGTCCCGACACACACATACACAAGAAACACACACAAACACCCATCGACTTTTTCTTAGAAGCATACACTGTGGGGTTCCCCCAAACACACACACACACACAGAGACACACACACACTATCACACTCACAACACAGCACTCTCACTGGGTCTCCAGCAGAGCCATCAACACTTGGAACTGCCCTAACATATTCACAAATGTGGTCCCGACACACACATACAGAAGAAACACACACAAACACCCATCGAATTTTTCTTATAGGCATACAGACTGGTTTCCTGCAAACACACACACAGACACGCACACACACTGTCACACTCACAACACACACTCACACTGGATATCCAGCAAACTCGTGAACACTTGGAACTGCCCTCACACACTCAGAAATGTGGATCTGAAACACAATACGCAAGAACACACAAATACACCCATCGACTTTTTCATACAGGCATACACAATGGTTACCCGAAAACACACACACACACACACACACTCTCACACTCACAACACAGCACTCACTCTGTACCTCGGCAGAGACATCAACACTTGGAACTGCCCTCACACACTCACAAATGTGGATCTGAAACACAATACGCAAGAACACACAAATACACCCATCGACTTTTTCATACAGGCATACACAATGGTTACCGGAAAACACACACACACACATACACACACACTGTCACACTCGCAACACAGCACTCACACTGGGCCTCGGCAGAGCCAACAACACTTGGAACTGCCCTAACATACTCACAAACGTTTTCCCGACACACACATACACAAGAAACACACACAAACACCCATCGACTTTTTCTTACAGGCGTACACAGGGGGTTCTGAAACACACACAGACACACACACACTATCACACTCACAACACAGCACTCACACTGGGTCTCCAACACAGCCGTCAACACTTGGAACTGCTTTAACATAATCACAAACATGGTCCTGACACACACATATACAAATAACACACACAAACACCCATCGACTTTTTCTTGCAGGCATACACAATGGTTTCCTGCAAACACACACACACACACACACACAAAAGGCACACTCACGACAGAGCACTCACATTGGATCTCCAGCAGAGCCATGAACACTTGGAATTACCTTAACATATTCACAAACGTGGTCCCGAAACACACATGCAGAAGAAACACACAAAAACACCCTACGACTTTTTCTTACAGACATACACAATGGTATCCAGCAAAACACACACACACACACACACATACACTATCACACGCACAACACAGCACTCACACTGGGTCCCCGGCATAGCCATCAACAGTTGGAACTGCCCTAACATACTCACAAACGTGGTCCCGACACACACATACACAAGAAACACACACAAACTCCCATTGACTTTTACTTACAGTCATGCACAATGGTTTCCGCAAACACACACACACACACTATCACACTCACAACACAGCATTCACACTGGCACTTGAATCTGCCCTAACATACAAACAAACGTTGTCCCGACACACACATACACAAGAAACACACACAAACAGCCATCAACTTTTTGTTACAGGCAGACAGAGTGGGGTTTCCCCAAACACACACACACACACACACACACACACACTGTCACACTAACAGCACACTACGCACACTGGGCCTCGGCAGAGCCATCAACACTTGGAACTGCCCTAACATACTCACAAACGTTTTCCCGACACACACATACACAAGAAACACACACAAACACCGATCGACTTTTTCTTACAGGCATACACAACGGTTTCCCGCGAACACACACACACACAGTCACACTTACAACACAGCACTCACAATGGGTATCCAGCAGAACCATCAACACTTGGAACTGCCCTAAAATATTGACAAATGTGGTCGCGACACACACATACACATCAAACTCACACAAACATCCATCGACTTATTCTTACAGGCATACACAATGTTTAACCGCCAACACAAACACACACAGAAACACACACTGCCACACTCACAACACAGCATTCACACTGGCACTTGGAACTGCCACAACATACTCACATACGTGGTCCCGACACACACATACACAAGAAACACACACAAACACCCATCGACTTTTTCTTAGAAGCATACACTGTGGGGTTCCCCCAAACACACACACACACACAGAGACACACACACACTATCACACTCACAACACAGCACTCTCACTGGGTCTCCAGCAGAGCCATCAACACTTGGAACTGCCCTAACATATTCACAAATGTGGTCCCGACACACACATACAGAAGAAACACACACAAACACCCATCGAATTTTTCTTATAGGCATACAGACTGGTTTCCTGCAAACACACACACAGACACGCACACACACTGTCACACTCACAACACACACTCACACTGGATATCCAGCAAACTCGTGAACACTTGGAACTGCCCTCACACACTCAGAAATGTGGATCTGAAACACAATACGCAAGACCACACAAATACACCCATCGACTTTTTCATACAGGCATACACAATGGTTACCCGAAAACACACACACACACACACACACACTCTCACACTCACAACACAGCACTCACTCTGTACCTCGGCAGAAACATCAACACTTGGAACTGCCCTCACACACTCACAAATGTGGATCTGAAACACAATACGCAAGAACACACAAATACACCCATCGACTTTTTCATACAGGCATACACAATGGTTACCGGAAAACACACACACACACACACACTGTCACACTCGCAACACAGCCTTCACACTGGGCCTCGGCAGAGCCATCAACACTTGGAACTGCCCTAACATACTGACAAACGTTTTCCCGACACACACATACACAAGAAACACACACAAACACCCATCGACTTTTTCTTACAGGCGTACACAGGGGGTTCTGAAACACACACAGACACACACACACTATCACACTCACAACACAGCACTCACACTGGGTCTCCAACACAGCCGTCAACACTTGGAACTGCTTTAACATAATCACAAACATGGTCCTGACACACACATATACAAATAACACACACAAACACCCATCGACTTTTTCTTGCAGGCATACACAATGGTTTCCTGCAAACACACACACAAACACACACACACACACACAAAAGTCACACTCACGACAGAGCACTCACATTGGATCTCCAGCAGAGCCATGAAACTTGGAATTACCTTAACATATTCACAAACGTGGTCCCGAAACACACATGCAGAAGAAACACACAAAAACACCCTACGACTTTTTCTTACAGACATACACAATGGTATCCAGCAAAACACACACACACACACACATACACTATCACACGCACAACACAGCACTCACACTGGGTCCCCGGCATAGCCATCAACAGTTGGAACTGCCCTAACATACTCACAAACGTGGTCCCGACACACACATACACAAGAAACACACACAAACTCCCATTGACTTTTACTTACAGTCATGCACAATGGTTTCCGCAAACACACACACACACACACTATCACACTCACAACACAGCATTCACACTGGCACTTGAATCTGCCCTGACATACAAACAAACGTGGTCCCGACACACACATACACAAGAAACACACACAAACACCCATCAACATTTTGTTACAGGCAGACAGAGTGGGGTTTCCCCAAACACACACACACACACACACACACACACACTGTCACACTAACAGCACAGTACGCACACTGGGCCTCGGCAGAGCCATCAACACTTGGAACTGCCCTAACATACTCACAAACATTTTCCCGACACACACATACACAAGAAACACACACAAACACCCATCGACTTTTTCTTACAGGCATACACAACGGTTTCCCGCGAACACACACACACACAGTCACACTTACAACACAGCACTCACAATGGGTATCCAGCAGAACCATCAACACTTGGAACTGCCCTAAAATATTGACAAATGTGGTCGCGACACACACATACACATGAAACTCACACAAACATCCATCGACTTATTCTTACAGGCATACACAATGTTTTCCCGCCAACACAAACACACACAGAAACACACACTGCCACACTCACAACACAGCATTCACACTGGCACTTGGAACTGCCACAACATACTCACATACGTGGTCCCGACACACACATACACAAGAAACACACACAAACACCCATCGACTTTTTCTTAGAAGCATACACTGTGGGGTTCCCCCAAACACACACACACACAGAGACACACACACACTATCACACTCACAACACAGCACTCTCACTGGGTCTCCAGCAGAGCCATCAACACTTGGAACTGCCCTAACATATTCACAAATGTGGTCCCGACACACACATACAGAAGAAACACACACAAACACCCATGGAATTTTTCTTATAGGCATACAGACTGGTTTCCTGCAAACACACACACAGACACGCACACACACTGTCACACTCACAACACACACTCACACTGGATATCCAGCAAACTCGTGAACACTTGGAACTGCCCTCACACACTCAGAAATGTGGATCTGAAACACAATACGGAAGAACACACAAATACACCCATCGACTTTTTCATACAGGCATACACAATGGTTACCCGAAAACACACACACACACACACACACTCTCACACTCACAACACAGCACTCACTCTGTACCTCGGCAGAGACATCAAGACTTGGAACTGCCCTCACACACTCACAAATGTGGATCTGAAACACAATACGCAAGAACACACAAATACACCCATCGACTTTTTCATACAGGCATACACAATGGTTATCGGAAAACTAACACACACACACACTGTCACACTCGCAACACAGCCTTCACACTGGGCCTCGGCAGAGCCATCAACACTTGGAACTGCCCTAACAAACTGACACACGTTTTCCCGACACACACATACACAAGAAACACACACAAACACCCATGGAATTTTTCTTACAGGCGTACACAGGGGGTTCTGAAACACACACAGACACACACACACTATCACACTCACAACACAGCACTCACACTGGGTCTCCAACACAGCCGTCAACACTTGGAACTGCTTTAACATAATCACAAACATGGTCCTGACACACACATATACAAATAACACACACAAACACCCATCGACTTTTTCTTGCAGGCATACACAATGGTTTCATGCAAACACACACACACACACACACACACAAAAGTCACACTCACGACAGAGCACTCACATTGGATCTCCAGCAGAGCCATGAACACTTGGAATTACCTTAACATATTCACAAACGTGGTCCCGAAACACACATGCAGAAGAAACACACAAAAACACCCTACGACTTTTTCTTACAGACATACACAATGGTATCCAGCAAAACACACACACACACACACATACACTATCACACGCACAACACAGCACTCACACTGGGTCCCCGGCATAGCCATCAACAGTTGGAACTGCCCTAACATACTCACAAACGTGGTCCCGACACACACATACACAAGAAACACACACAAACTCCCATTGACTTTTACTTACAGTCATGCACAATGGTTTCCGCAAACACACACACACACACACTATCACACTCACAACACAGCATTCACACTGGCACTTGAATCTGCCCTAACATACAAACAAACGTGGTCCCGACACACACATACACAAGAAACACACACAAACAGCCATCAACTTTTTGTTACAGGCAGACAGAGTGGGGTTTCCCCAAACAAACACACACACACATACACTGTCACACTAACAGCACACTATGCACACTGGGCCTCGGCAGAGCCATCAACACTTGGAACTGCCCTAACATACTCACAAACGTTTTCCCGACACACACATACACAAGAAACACACACAAACACCCATCGACTTTTTCTTACAGGCATACACAACGGTTTCCCGCGAACACACACACACACAGTCACACTTACAACACAGCACTCACAATGGGTATCCAGCAGAACCATCAACACTTGGAACTGCCCTAAAATATTGACATGTGGTCGCGACACACACATACACATGAAACTCACACAAACATCCATCGACTTATTCTTACAGGCATACACAATGTTTTCCCGCCAACACAAACACACACAGAAACACACACTGCCACACTCACAACACAGCATTCACACTGGCACTTGGAACTGCCACAACATACTCACATACGTGGTCCCGACACACACATACACAAGAAACACACACAAACACCCATCGACTTTTTCTTAGAAGCATACACTGTGGGGTTCCCCCAAACACACACACACACAGAGACACACACACACTATCACACTCACAACACAGCACTCTCACTGGGTCTCCAGCAGAGCCATCAACACTTGGAACTGCCCTAACATATTCACAAATGTGGTCCCGACACACACATACAGAAGAAACACACACAAACACCCATGGAATTTTTCTTTAGGCATACAGACTGGTTTCCTGCAAACACACACACAGACACGCACACACACTGTCACACTCACAACACACACTCACACTGGATATCCAGCAAACTCGTGAACACTTGGAACTGCCCTCACACACTCAGAGATGTGGATCTGAAACACTATACGCAAGAACACACAAATACACCCATTGACTTTTTCATACAGGCATACACAATGGTTACCCGAAAACACACACACACACACACACACTCTCACACTCACAACACAGCACTCACTCTGTACCTCGGCAGAGACATCAACACTTGGAACTGCCCTCACACACTCACAAATGTGGATCTGAAACACAATACGCAAGAACACACAAATACACCCATCGACTTTTTCATACAGGCATACACAATGGTTACCCGAAAACACACACACACACACACACACTGTCACACTCGCAACACAGCACTCACACTGGGCCTCGGCAGAGCCATCAACACTTGGAACTGCCCTAACATACTCACAAACGTTTTCCCGACACACACATACACAAGAAACACACACAAACACCCATGGAATTTTTCTTACAGGCGTACACAGGGGGTTCTGAAACACACACAGACACACACACTATCACACTCACAACACAGCACTCACACTGGGTCTCCAACACAGCCGTCAACACTTGGAACTGCTTTAACATAATCACAAACATGGTCCTGACACACACATATACAAATAACACACACAAACACCCATCGACGTTTTCTTGCAGGCATACACAATGGTTTCCTGCAAACACACACACACACACACACACAAAAGTCACACTCACGACAGAGCACTCACATTGGATCTCCAGCAGAGCCATGAACACTTGGAATTACCTTAACATATTCACAAACGTGGTCCCGAAACACACATGCAGAAGAAACACACAAAAACACCCTACGACTTTTTCTTACAGACATACACAATGGTATCCAGCAAAACACACACACACACACACATACACTATCACACGCACAACACAGCACTCACACTGGGTCCCCGGCATAGCCATCAACAGTTGGAACTGCCCTAACATACTCACAAACGTGGTCCCGACACACACATACACAAGAAACACACACAAACTCCCATTGACTTTTACTTACAGTCATGCACAATGGTTTCCGCAAACACACACACACTATCACACTCACAACACAGCATTCACACTGGCACTTGAATCTGCCCTAACATACAAACAAACGTGGTCCCGACACACACATACACAAGAAACACACACAAACTCCCATCAACATTTTGTTACAGGGAGACAGAGTGGGGTTTCCCCAAACACACACACACACACACACACACTGTCACACTAACAGCACACTATGCACACTGGGCCTCGGCAGAGCCATCAACACTTGGAACTGCCCTAACATACTCACAAACGTTTTCCCGACACACACATACACAAGAAACACACACAAACACCCATCGACTTTTTCTTACAGGCATACACAACGGTTTCCCGCGAACACACACACACACAGTCACACTTACAACACAGCACTCACAATGGGTATCCAGCAGAACCATCAACACTTGGAACTGCCCTAAAATATTGACAAATGTGGTCGCGACACACACATACACATGAAACTCACACAAACATCCATCGACTTATTCTTACAGGCATACACAATGTTTAACCGCCAACACAAACACACACAGAAACACACACTGCCACACTCACAACACAGCATTCACACTGGCACTTGGAACTGCCACAACATACTCACATACGTGGTCCCGACACACACATACACAAGAAACACACACAAACACCCATCGACTTTTTCTTAGAAGCATACACTGTGGGGTTCCCCCAAACACACACACACACAGAGACACACACACACTATCACACTCACAACACAGCACTCTCACTGGGTCTCCAGCAGAGCCATCAACACTTGGAACTGCCCTAACATATTCACAAATGTGGTCCCGACACACACATACAGAAGAAACACACACAAACACCCATGGAATTTTTCTTTAGGCATACAGACTGGTTTCCTGCAAACACACACACAGACACGCACACACACTGTCACACTCACAACACACACTCACACTGGATATCAAGCAAACTCGTGAACACTTGGAACTGCCCTCACACACTCAGAAATGTGGATCTGAAACACTATACGCAAGAACACACAAATACACCCATTGACTTTTTCATACAGGCATACACAATGGTTACCCGAAAACACACACACACACACACACACTCTCACACTCACAACACAGCACTCACTCTGTACCTCGGCAGAGACATCAACACTTGGAACTGCCCTCACACACTCACAAATGTGGATCTGAAACACAATACGCAAGAACACACAAATACACCCATCGACTTTTTCATACAGGCATACACAATGGTTACCCGAAAACACACACACACACACACACACTGTCACACTCGCAACACAGCACTCACACTGGGCCTCGGCAGAGCCATCAACACTTGGAACTGCCCTAACATACTCACAAACGTTTTCCCGACACACACATACACAAGAAACACACACAAACACCCATGGAATTTTTCTTACAGGCGTACACAGGGGGTTCTGAAACACACACAGACACACACACTATCACACTCACAACACAGCACTCACACTGGGTCTCCAACACAGCCGTCAACACTTGGAACTGCTTTAACATAATCACAAACATGGTCCTGACACACACATATACAAATAACACACAGAAACACCCATCGACGTTTTCTTGCAGGCATACACAATGGTTTCCTGCAAACACACACACACACACACACACAAAAGTCACACTCACGACAGAGCACTCACATTGGATCTCCAGCAGAGCCATGAACACTTGGAATTACCTTAACATATTCACAAACGTGGTCCCGAAACACACATGCAGAAGAAACACACAAAAACACCCTACGACTTTTTCTTACAGACATACACAATGGTATCCAGCAAAACACACACACACACACACACATACACTATCACACGCACAACACAGCACTCACACTGGGTCCCCGGCATAGCCATCAACAGTTGGAACTGCCCTAACATACTCACAAACGTGGTCCCGACACACACATACACAAGAAACACACACAAACTCCCATTGACTTTTACTTACAGTCATGCACAATGGTTTCCGCAAACACACACACACACTATCACACTCACAACACAGCATTCACACTGGCACTTGAATCTGCCCTAACATACAAACAAACGTGGTCCCGACACACACATACACAAGAAACACACACAAACTCCCATCAACATTTTGTTACAGGGAGACAGAGTGGGGTTTCCCCAAACACACACACACACACACACACTGTCACACTAACAGCACACTATGCACACTGGGCCTCGGCAGAGCCATCAACACTTGGAACTGCCCTAACATACTCACAAACGTTTTCCCGACACACACATACACAAGAAACACACACAAACACCCATCGACTTTTTCTTACAGGCATACACAACGGTTTCCCGCGAACACACACACACAGAGTCACACTTACAACACAGCACTCACAATGGGTATCCAGCAGAACCATCAACACTTGGAACTGCCCTAAAATATTGACAAATGTGGTCGCGACACACACATACACATGAAACTCACACAAACATCCATCGACTTATTCTTACAGGCATACACAATGTTTTCCCGCCAACACAAACACACACAGAAACACACACTGCCACACTCACAACACAGCATTCACACTGGCACTTGGAACTGCCACAACATACTCACATACGTGGTCCCGACACACACATACACAAGAAACACACACAAACACCCATCGACTTTTTCTTAGAAGCATACACTGTCGGGTTCCCCCAAACACACACACACACAGAGACACACACACACTATCACACTCACAACACAGCACTCTCACTGGGTCTCCAGCAGAGCCATCAACACTTGGAACTGCCCTAACATATTCACAAATGTGGTCCCGACACACACATACAGAAGAAACACACACAAACTCCCATGGAATTTTTCTTATAGGCATACAGACTGGTTTCCTGCAAACACACACACAGACACGCACACACACTGTCACACTCACAACACACACTCACACTGGATATCCAGCAAACTCGTGAACACTTGGAACTGCCCTCACACACTCAGAAATGTGGATCTGAAACACTATACGCAAGAACACAAAAATACACCCATCGACTTTTTCATACAGGCATACACAATGGTTACCCGAAAACACACACACACACACACACACACTCTCACACTCACAACACAGCACTCACTCTGTACCTCGGCAGAGACATCAACACTTGGAACTGCCCTCACACACTCACAAATGTGGATCTGAAACACAATACGCAAGAACACACAAATACACCCATCGACTTTTTCATACAGGCATACACAATGGTTATCGAAAAACTAACACACACACACACTGTCACACTCGCAACACAGCCTTCACACTGGGCCTCGGCAGAGCCATCAACACTTGGAACTGCCCTAACAAACTGACACACGTTTTCCCGACACACACATACACAAGAAACACACACAAACACCCATGGAATTTTTCTTACAGGCGTACACAGGGGGTTCTGAAACACACACAGACACACACACACTATCACACTCACAACACAGCACTCACACTGGGTCTCCAACACAGCCGTCAACACTTGGAACTGCTTTAACATAATCACAAACATGGTCCTGACACACACATATACAAATAACACACACAAACACCCATCGACTTTTTCTTGCAGGCATACACAATGGTTTCATGCAAACACACACACACACACACACACAAAAGTCACACTCACGACAGAGCACTCACATTGGATCTCCAGCAGAGCCATGAACACTTGGAATTACCTTAACATATTCACAAACGTGGTCCCGAAACACACATGCAGAAGAAACACACAAAAACACCCTACGACTTTTTCTTACAGACATACACAATGGTATCCAGCAAAACACACACACACACACATACACTATCACACGCACAACACAGCACTCACACTGGGTCCCCGGCATAGCCATCAACAGTTGGAACTGCCCTAACATACTCACAAACGTGGTCCCGACACACACATACACAAGAAACACACACAAACTCCCATTGACTTTTACTTACAGTCATGCACAATGGTTTCCACAAACACACACACACACACACTATCACACTCACAACACAGCATTCACACTGGCACTTGAATCTGCCCTAACATACAAACAAACGTGGTCCCGACACACACATACACAAGAAACACACACAATCACCCATCAACATTTTGTTACAGGCAGACAGAGTGGGGTTTCCCCAAACACACACACACACACACACACACTGTCACACTAACAGCACACTACGCACACTGGGCCTCGGCAGAGCCATCAACACTTGGAACTGCCCTAACATACTCACAAACATTCTCCCGACACACACATACACAAGAAACACACACAAACACCCATCGACTTTTTCTTACAGGCGTACACAGGGGGTTCTGAAACACACACAGACACACACACACTATCACACTCACAACACAGCACTCACACTGGGTCTCCAACACAGCCGTCAACACTTGGAACTGCTTTAACATAATCACAAACATGGTCCTGACACACACATATACAAATAACACACACAAACACCCATCGACTTTTTCTTGCAGGCATACACAATGGTTTCCTGCAAACACACACACACACACACACACAAAAGTCACACTCACGACAGAGCACTCACATTGGATCTCCAGCAGAGCCATGAACACTTGGAATTACCTTAACATATTCACAAACGTGGTCCCGAAACACACATGCAGAAGAAACACACAAAAACACCCTACGACTTTTTCTTACAGACATACACAATGGTATCCAGCAAAACACACACACACACACACACATACACTATCACATGCACAACACAGCACTCACACTGGGTCCCCGGCATAGCCATCAACAGTTGGAACTGCCCTAACATACTCACAAACGTGGTCCCAACACACACATACACAAGAAACACACACAAACTCCCATTGACTTTTACTTACAGTCATGCACAATGGTTTCCGCAAACACACACACAAACACTATCACACTTACAACACAGCATTCACACTGGACTTGAATCTGCCCTAACATACAAACAAACGTGGTCCCGACACACACATACACAAGAAACACACACAAACAGCCATCAAGTTTTTGTTACAGGCAGACAGAGTGGGGTTTCCCCAAACACACACACACACACACACACACACACTGTCACACTAACAGCACACTACGCACACTGGGCCTCGGCAGAGCCATCAACACTTGGAACTGCCCTAACATACTCACAAACGTTTTCCCGACACACACATACACAAGAAACACACACAAACACCCATCGACTTTTTCTTACAGGCATACACAACGGTTTCCCGCGAACACACACACACAGTCACACTTACAACACAGCACTCACAATGGGTATCCAGCAGAACCATCAACACTTGGAACTGCCCTAAAATATTGACAAATGTGGTCGCGACACACACATACACATGAAACTCACACAAACATCCATCGACTTATTCTTACAGGCATACACAATGTTTTCCCGCCAACACAAACACACACAGAAACACACACTGCCACACTCACAACACAGCATTCACACTGGCACTTGGAACTGCCACAACATACTCACATACGTGGTCCCGACACACACATACACAAGAAACACACACAAACACCCATCGACTTTTTCTTAGAAGCATACACTGTGGGGTTCCCCCAAACACACACACACACAGAGACACACACACACTATCACACTCACAACACAGCACTCTCACTGGGTCTCCAGCAGAGCCATCAACACTTGGAACTGCCCTAACATATTCACAAATGTGGTCCCGACACACACATACAGAAGAAACACACACAAACACCCATGGAATTTTTCTTCTAGGCATACAGACTGGTTTCCTGCAAACACACACACAGACACGCACACACACTGTCACACTCACAACACGCACTCACACTGGATATCCAGCAAACTCGTGAACACTTGGAACTGCCCTCACACACTCAGAAATGTGGATCTGAAACACAATACGCAAGAACACACAAATACACCCATCGACTTTTTCATACAGGCATACACAATGGTTACCCGAAAACACACACACACACACACTGTCACACTCACAACACAGCACTCACTCTGTACCTCGGCAGAGACATCAACACTTGGAACTGCCCTCACACACTCACAAATGTGGATCTGAAACACAATACGCAAGAACACACAAATACACCCATCGACTTTTTCATACAGGCATACACAATGGTTACCGGAAAACACACACACACACACACACACACTGTCACACTCGCAACACAGCACTCACACTGGGCCTCGGCAGAGCCATCAACACTTGGAATTGCCCTAACATACTCACAAACGTTTTCCCGACACACACATACACAAGAAACACACACAAACACCCATCGACTTTTTCTTACAGGCATACACAGGGGGTTCTGAAACACACACAGACACACACACACTATCACACTCACAACACAGCACTCACACTGGGTCTCCAACACAGCCGTCAACACTTGGAACTGCTTTAACATAATCACAAACATGGTCCTGACACACACATATACAAATAACACACACAAACACCCATCGACTTTTTCTTGCAGGCATACACAATGGTTTCCTGCAAACACACACACACACACACACACAAAAGGCACACTCACGACAGAGCACTCACATTGGATCTCCAGCAGAGCCATGAACACTTGGAATTACCTTAACATATTCACAAACGTGGTCCCGAAACACACATGCAGAAGAAACACACAAAAACACCCTACGACTTTTTCTTACAGACATACACAATGGTATCCAGCAAAACACACACACACACACACACATATACTATCACACGCACAACACAGCACTCACACTGGGTCCCCGGCATAGCCATCAACAGTTGGAACTGCCCTAACATACTCACAAACGTGGTCCCGACACACACATACACAAGAAACACACACAAACTCCCATTGACTTTTACTTACAGTCATGCACAATGGTTTCCGCAAACACACACACACACACTATCACACTCACAACACAGCATTCACACTGGCACTTGAATCTGCCCTAACATACAAACAAACGTTGTCCCGACACACACATACACAAGAAACACACACAAACAGCCATCAACTTTTTGTTACAGGCAGACAGAGTGGGGTTTCCCCAAACACACACACACACACACACACACACACTGTCACACTGACAGCACACTACGCACACTGGGCCTCGGGAGAGCCATCAACACTTGGAACTGCCCTAACATACTCACAAACGTTTTCCCGACACACACATACACAAGAAACACACACAAACACCCATCGACTTTTTCTTACAGGCATACACAACGGTTTCCCGCGAACACACACACACACAGTCACACTTACAACACAGCACTCACAATGGGTATCCAGCAGAACCATCAACACTTGGAACTGCCCTAAAATATTGACAAATGTGGTCGCGACACACACATACACATGAAACTCACACAAACATCCATCGACTTATTCTTACAGGCATACACAATGTTTAACCGCCAACACAAACACACACAGAAACACACACTGCCACACTCACAACACAGCATTCACACTGGCACTTGGAACTGCCACAACATACTCACATACGTGGTCCCGACACACACATACACAAGAAACACACACAAACACCCATCGACTTTTTCTTAGAAGCATACACTGTGGGGTTCCCCCAAACACACACACACACACAGAGACACACACACACTATCACACTCACAACACAGCACTCTCACTGGGTCTCCAGCAGAGCCATCAACACTTGGAACTGCCCTAACATATTCACAAATGTGGTCCCGACACACACATACAGAAGAAACACACACAAACACCCATCGAATTTTTCTTATAGGCATACAGACTGGTTTCCTGCAAACACACACACAGACACGCACACACACTGTCACACTCACAACACACACTCACACTGGATATCCAGCAAACTCGTGAACACTTGGAACTGCCCTCACACACTCAGAAATGTGGATCTGAAACACAATACGCAAGAACACACAAATACACCCATCGACTTTTTCATACAGGCATACACAATGGTTACCCGAAAACACACACACACACACACACACTCTCACACTCACAACACAGCACTCACTCTGTACCTCGGCAGAGACATCAACACTTGGAACTGCCCTCACACACTCACAAATGTGGATCTGAAACACAATACGCAAGAACACACAAATACACCCATCGACTTTTTCATACAGGCATACACAATGGTTACCGGAAAACACACACACACACATACACACACACTGTCACACTCGCAACACAGCACTCACACTGGGCCTCGGCAGAGCCAACAACACTTGGAACTGCCCTAACATACTCACAAACGTTTTCCCGACACACACATACACAAGAA
>NC_079874.1:12737646-12757646 GCF_023065955.2 Ursus arctos | reverse complement strand
CAAAACACACACACACACACACACATACACTATCACACGCACAACACAGCACTCACACTGGGTCCCCGGCATAGCCATCAACCGTTGGAACTGCCCTAACATACTCACAAACGTGGTCCCAACACACACATACACAAGAAACACACACAAACTCCCATTGACTTTTACTTACAGTCATGCACAATGGTTTCCGCAAACACACACACACACACTATCACACTCACAACACAGCATTCACACTGGCACTTGAATCTGCCCTAACATACAAACAAACGTGGTCCCGACACACACATACACAAGAAACACACACAAACAGCCATCAACTTTTTGTTACAGGCAGACAGAGTGGGGTTTCCCCAAACACACACACACACACACACACACACACACACACACTGTCACACTAACAGCACAGTACGCACACTGGGCCTCGGCAGAGCCATCAACACTTGGAACTGCCCTAACATACTCACAAACGTTTTCCCGACACACACATACACAAGAAACACACACAAACACCCATCGACTTTTTCTTACAGGCATACACAACGGTTTCCCGCGAACACACACACACACAGTCACACTTACAACACAGCACTCACAATGGGTATCCAGCAGAACCATCAACACTTGGAACTGCCCTAAAATATTGACAAATGTGGTCGCGACACACACATACACATGAAACTCACACAAACATCCATCGACTTATTCTTACAGGCATACACAATGTTTTCCCGCCAACACAAACACACACAGAAACACACACTGCCACACTCACAACACAGCATTCACACTGGCACTTGGAACTGCCACAACATACTCACATACGTGGTCCCGACACACACATACACAAGAAACACACACAAACACCCATCGACTTTTTCTTAGAAGCATACACTGTGGGGTTCCCCCAAACACACACACACACAGAGACACACACACACTATCACACTCACAACACAGCACTCTCACTGGGTCTCCAGCAGAGCCATCAACACTTGGAACTGCCCTAACATATTCACAAATGTGGTCCCGACACACACATACAGAAGAAACACACACAAACACCCATGGAATTTTTCTTATAGGCATACAGACTGGTTTCCTGCAAACACACACACAGACACGCACACACACTGTCACACTCACAACACACACTCACACTGGATATCCAGCAAACTCGTGAACACTTGGAACTGCCCTCACACACTCACAAATGTGGATCTGAAACACAATACGCAAGAACACACAAATACACCCATCGACTTTTTCATACAGGCATACACAATGGTTACCCGAAAACACACACACACACACACACTCTCACACTCACAACACAGCACTCACTCTGTACCTCGGCAGAGACATCAACACTTGGAACTGCCCTCACACACTCACAAATGTGGATCTGAAACACAATATGCAAGAACACACAAATACACCCATCGACTTTTTCATACAGGCATACACAATGGTTACCGGAAAACACACACACACACACACACACACTCTCACACTCACAACACAGCTCTCACTCTGTACCTCGGCAGAGACATCAACACTTGGAACTGCCCTCACACACTCACAAATGTGGATCTGAAACACAATACGCAAGAACACACAAATACACCCATCGACTTTTTCATACAGGCATACACAATGGTTACCGGAAAAAACACACACACACACACACACACACACACTGTCACACTCGCAACACAGCACTCACACTGGGCCTCGGCAGAGCCATCAACACTTGGAACTGCCCTAACATACTCACAAACGTTTTCCCGACACACACATACACAAGAAACACACACAAACACCCATCGACTTTTTCTTACAGGCGTACACAGGGGGTTTTGAAACACACACAGACACACACACACTATCACACTCACAACACAGCACTCACACTGGGTCTCCAACACAGCCGTCAACACTTGGAACTGCTTTAACATAATCACAAACATGGTCCTGACACACACATATACAAATAACACACACAAACACCCATCGACTTTTTCTTGCAGGCATACACAATGGTTTCCTGCAAACACACACACACACACACACTAATGTCACACTCACGACAGAGCACTCACATTGGATCTCCAGCGGAGCCATGAACACTTGGAATTACCTTAACATATTCACAAACGTGGTCCCGAAACACACATGCAGAAGAAACACACAAAAACACCCTACGACTTTTTCTTACAGACATACACAATGGTATCCAGCAAAACACACACACACACACACATACACTATCACACGCACAACACAGCACTCACACTGGGTCCCCGGCATAGCCATCAACAGTTGGAACTGCCCTAACATACTCACAAACGTGGTCCCAACACACACATACACAAGAAACACACACAAACTCCCATTGACTTTTACTTACAGTCATGCACAATGGTTTCCGCAAACACACACACACACACTATCACACTCACAACACAGCATTCACACTGGCACTTGAATCTGCCCTAACATACAAACAAACGTGGTCCCGACACACACATACAGAAGAAACACACACAAACACCCATCAACTTTTTGTTACAGGCAGACAGAGTGGGGTTTCCCCAAACACACACACACACACACACACACTGTCACACTAACAGCACACTACGCACACTGGGCCTCGGCAGAGCCATCAACACTTGGAACTGCCCTAACATACACACAAACGTTTTCCCGACACACACATACACAAGAAACACACACAAACACCCATCGACTTTTTCTTACAGGCATACACAACGGTTTCCCGCGTACACACACACACACAGTCACACTTACAACACAGCACTCACAATGGGTATCCAGCAGAACCATCAACACTTGGAACTGCCCTAAAATATTGACAAATGTGGTCGCGACACACACATACACATGAAACTCACACAAACATCCATCGACTTATTCTTACAGGCATACACTATGTTTTCTCGCCAACACAAACACAGACAGAAACACACACTGCCACACTCACAACACAGCATTCACACTGGCACTTGGAACTGCCACAACATACTCACATACGTGGTCCCGACACACACATTCACAAGAAACACACACAAACACCCATCGACTTTTTCTTAGAAGCATACACTGTGGGGTTCCCCCAAACACACACACACACACAGAGACACACACACACTATCACACTCACAACACAGCACTCTCACTGGGTCTCCAGCAGAGCCATCAACACTTGGAACTGCCCTAACATATTCACAAATGTGGTCCCGACACACACATACAGAAGAAACACACACAAACACCCATGGAATTTTTCTTATAGGCATACAGACTGGTTTCCTGCAAACACACAGACAGACACGCACACACACTGTCACACTCACAACACACACTCACACTGGATATCCAGCAAACTCGTGAACACTTGGAACTGCCCTCACACACTCAGAAATGTGGATCTGAAACACTATACGCAAGAACACACAAATACACCCATCGACTTTTTCATACAGGCATACACAGTGGTTACCCGAAAACACACACACACACACACACTCTCACACTCACAACACAGCACTCACTCTGTACCTCGGCAGAGACATCAACACTTGGAACTGCCCTCACACACTCACAAATGTGGATCTGAAACACAATACGCAAGAACACACAAATACACCCATCGACTTTTTCATACAGGCATACACAATGGTTACCGGAAAACACACACACACACACACACACACTGTCACACTCGCAACACAGCACTCACACTGGGCCTCGGCAGAGCCATCAACACTTGGAACTGCCCTAACATACTCACAAACGTTTTCCCGACACACACATACAAAAGAAACACACACAAACACCCATCGACTTTTCTTACAGGCGTACACAGGGGGTTCTGAAACACACACAGACACACACACACTATCACACTCACAACACAGCACTCACACTGGGTCTCCAACACAGCCGTCAACACTTGGAACTGCTTTAACATAATCACAAACATGGTCCTGACACACACATATACAAATAACACACACAAACACCCATCGACTTTTTCTTGCAGGCATACACAATGGTTTCCTGCAAACACACACACACACACACACACACACAAATGTCACACTCACGACAGAGCACTCACATTGGATCTCCAGCGGAGCCATGAACACTTGGAATTACCTTAACATATTCACAAACGTGGTCCCGAAACACACATGCAGAAGAAACACACAAAAACACCCTATGACTTTTTCTTACAGACATACACAATGGTATCCAGCAAAACACACATACACACACACACATACACTATCACACGCACAACACAGCACTCACACTGGGTCCCCGGCATAGCCATCAACAGTTGGAACTGCCCTAACATACTCACAAACGTGGTCCCAACACACCCATACACAAGAAACACACACAAACTCCCATTGACTTTTACTTACAGTCATGCACAATGGTTTCCGCAAACACACACACACACACTATCACACTCACAACACAGCATTCACACTGGCACTTGAATCTGCCCTAACATACAAACAAACGTGGTCCCGACACACACATACACAAGAAACACACACAAACAGCCATCAACTTTTTGTTACAGGCAGACAGAGTGGGGTTTCCCCAAACACACACACACACACACACACACACACACACACACTGTCACACTAACAGCACAGTACGCACACTGGGCCTCGGCAGAGCCATCAACACTTGGAACTGCCCTAACATACTCACAAACATTTTCCCGACACACACATACACAAGAAACACACACAAACACCCATCGACTTTTTCTTACAGGCATACACAACGGTTTCCCGCGAACACACACACACACAGTCACACTTACAACACAGCACTCACAATGGGTATCCAGCAGAACCATCAACACTTGGAACTGCCCTAAAATATTGACAAATGTGGTCGCGACACACACATACACATGAAACTCACACACACATCCATCGACTTATTCTTACAGGCATACACAATGTTTTCCCGCCAACACAAACACACACAGAAACACACACTGCCACACTCACAACACAGCATTCACACTGGCACTTGGAACTGCCACAACATACTCACATATGTGGTCCCGACACACACATACACAAGAAACACACACAAACACCCATCGACTTTTTCTTAGAAGCATACACTGTCGGGTTCCCCCAAACACACACACACACAGAGACACACACACACTATCACACTCACAACACAGCACTCTCACTGGGTCTCCAGCAGAGCCATCAACACTTGGAACTGCCCTAACATATTCACAAATGTGGTCCCGACACACACATACAGAAGAAACACACACAAACACCCATGGAATTTTTCTTATAAGCATACAGACTGGTTTCCTGCAAACACACACACAGACACGCACACACACTGTCACACTCACAACACACACTCACACTGGATATCCAGCAAACTCGTGAACACTTGGAACTGCCCTCACACACTCAGAAATGTGGATCTGAAACACAATACGCAAGAACACACAAATACACCCATCGACTTTTTCATACAGGCATACACAATGGTTACCCGAAAACACACACACACACACACACACACTCACACTCACAACACAGCACTCACTCTGTACCTCGGCAGAGACATCAACACTTGGAACTGCCCTCACACACTCACAAATGTGGATCTGAAACACAATACGCAAGAACACACAAATACACCCATCGACTTTTTCATACAGGCATACACAATGGTTATCGGAAAACTAACACACACACACACTGTCACACTCGCAACACAGCCTTCACACTGGGCCTCGGCAGAGCCATCAACACTTGGAACTGCCCTAACAAACTGACACACGTTTTCCCGACACACACATACACAAGAAACACACACAAACACCCATGGAATTTTTCTTACAGGCGTACACAGGGGGTTCTGAAACACACACAGACACACACACACTATCACACTCACAACACAGCACTCACACTGGGTCTCCAACACAGCCGTCAACACTTGGAACTGCTTTAACATAATCACAAACATGGTCCTGACACACACATATACAAATAACACACACAAACACCCATCGACTTTTTCTTGCAGGCATACACAATGGTTTCATGCAAACACACACACACACACACACACACACAAAAGTCACACTCACGACAGAGCACTCACATTGGATCTCCAGCAGAGCCATGAACACTTGGAATTACCTTAACATATTCACAAACGTGGTCCTGAAACACACATGCAGAAGAAACACACAAAAACACCCTACGACTTTTTCTTACAGACATACACAATGGTATCCAGCAAAACACACACACACACACACATACACTATCACACGCACAACACAGCACTCACACTGGGTCCCCGGCATAGCCATCAACAGTTGGAACTGCCCTAACATACTCACAAACGTGGTCCCGACACACACATACACAAGAAACACACACAAACTCCCATTGACTTTTACTTACAGTCATGCACAATGGTTTCCGCAAACACACACACACACACACTATCACACTCACAACACAGCATTCACACTGGCACTTGAATCTGCCCTAACATACAAACAAACGTGGTCCCGACACACACATACACAAGAAACACACAGAAACACCCATCAACATTTTGTTACAGGCAGACAGAGTGGGGTTTCCCCAAACAAACACACACACACATACACTGTCACAGTAACAGCACACTATGCACACTGGGCCTCGGCAGAGCCATCAACACTTGGAACTGCCCTAACATACTCACAAACGTTTTCCCGACACACACATACACAAGAAACACACACAAACACCCATCGACTTTTTCTTACAGGCATACACAACGGTTTCCCGCGAACACACACACACACAGTCACACTTACAACACAGCACTCACAATGGGTATCCAGCAGAACCATCAACACTTGGAACTGCCCTAAAATATTGACAAATGTGGTCGCGACACACACATACACATGAAACTCACACAAACATCCATCGACTTATTCTTACAGGCATACACAATGTTTTCCCGCCAACACAAACACACACAGAAACACACACTGCCACACTCACAACACAGCATTCACACTGGCGCTTGGAACTGCCACAACATACTCACATACGTGGTCCCGACACACACATACACAAGAAACACACACAAACACCCATCGACTTTTTCTTAGAAGCATACACTGTGGGGTTCCCCCAAACACACACACACACAGAGACACACACACACTATCACACTCACAACACAGCACTCTCACTGGGTCTCCAGCAGAGCCATCAACACTTGGAACTGCCCTAACATATTCACAAATGTGGTCCCGACACACACATACAGAAGAAACACACACAAACACCCATGGAATTTTTCTTTAGGCATACAGACTGGTTTCCTGCAAACACACACACAGACACGCACACACACTGTCACACTCACAACACACACTCACAATGGATATCCAGCAAACTCGTGAACACTTGGAACTGCCCTCACACACTCAGAAATGTGGATCTGAAACACTATACGCAAGAACACACAAATACACCCATTGACTTTTTCATACAGGCATACACAATGGTTACCCGAAAACACACACACACACACACACACACTCTCACACTCACAACACAGCACTCACTCTGTACCTCGGCAGAGACATCAACACTTGGAACTGCCCTCACACACTCACAAATGTGGATCTGAAACACAATACGCAAGAACACACAAATACACCCATCGACTTTTTCATACAGGCATACACAATGGTTACCCGAAAACACACACACACACACACACACTGTCACACTCGCAACACAGCACTCACACTGGGCCTCGGCAGAGCCATCAACACTTGGAACTGCCCTAACATACTCACAAACGTTTTCCCGACACACACATACACAAGAAACACACACAAACACCCATGGAATTTTTCTTACAGGCGTACACAGGGGGTTCTGAAACACACACACACACACACACTATCACACTCACAACACAGCACTCACACTGGGTCTCCAACACAGCCGTCAACACTTGGAACTGCTTTAACATAATCACAAACATGGTCCTGACACACACATATACAAATAACACACACAAACACCCATCGACTTTTTCTTGCAGGCATACACAATGGTTTCCTGCAAACACACACACACACACACACACACACACAAAAGTCACACTCACGACAGAGCACTCACATTGGATCTCCAGCAGAGCCATGAACACTTGGAATTACCTTAACATATTCACAAACGTGGTCCCGAAACACACATGCAGAAGAAACACACAAAAACACCCTACGACTTTTTCTTACAGACATACACAATGGTATCCAGCAAAACACACACACACACACACACATACACTATCACACGCACAACACAGCACTCACACTGGGTCCCCGGCATAGCCATCAACAGTTGGAACTGCCCTAACATACTCACAAACGTGGTCCCGACACACACATACACAAGAAACACACACAAACTCCCATTGACTTTTACTTACAGTCATGCACAATGGTTTCCGCAAACACACACACACACTATCACACTCACAACACAGCATTCACACTGGCACTTGAATCTGCCCTAACATACAAACAAACGTGGTCCCGACACACACATACACAAGAAACACACACAAACTCCCATCAACATTTTGTTACAGGGAGACAGAGTGGGGTTTCCCCAAACACACACACACACACACACACACTGTCACACTAACAGCACACTATGCACACTGGGCCTCGGCAGAGCCATCAACACTTGGAACTGCCCTAACATACTCACAAACGTTTTCCCGACACACACATACACAAGAAACACACACAAACACCCATCGACTTTTTCTTACAGGCATACACAACGGTTTCCCGCGAACACACACACACACAGTCACACTTACAACACAGCACTCACAATGGGTATCCAGCAGAACCATCAACACTTGGAACTGCCCTAAAATATTGACAAATGTGGTCGCGACACACACATACACATGAAACTCACACAAACATCCATCGACTTATTCTTACAGGCATACACAATGTTTTCCCGCCAACACAAACACACACAGAAACACACACTGCCACACTCACAACACAGCATTCACACTGGCACTTGGAACTGCCACAACATACTCACATACGTGGTCCCGACACACACATACACAAGAAACACACACAAACACCCATCGACTTTTTCTTAGAAGCATACACTGTGGGGTTCCCCCAAACACACACACACACAGAGACACACACACACTATCACACTCACAACACAGCACTCTCACTGGGTCTCCAGCAGAGCCATCAACACTTGGAACTGCCCTAACATATTCACAAATGTGGTCCCGACACACACATACAGAAGAAACACACACAAACACCCATGGAATTTTTCTTTAGGCATACAGACTGGTTTCCTGCAAACACACAGACAGACACGCACACACACTGTCACACTCACAACACACACTCACACTGGATATCCAGCAAACTCGTGAACACTTGGAACTGCCCTCACACACTCAGAAATGTGGATCTGAAACACTATACGCAAGAACACACAAATACACCCATTGACTTTTTCATACAGGCATACACAATGGTTACCCGAAAACACACACACACACACACACACACACTCTCACACTCACAACACAGCACTCACTCTGTACCTCGGCAGAGACATCAACACTTGGAACTGCCCTCACACACTCACAAATGTGGATCTGAAACACAATACGCAAGAACACACAAATACACCCATCGACTTTTTCATACAGGCATACACAATGGTTACCCGAAAACACACACACACACACACACACTGTCACACTCGCAACACAGCACTCACACTGGGCCTCGGCAGAGCCATCAACACTTGGAACTGCCCTAACATACTCACAAACGTTTTCCCGACACACACATACACAAGAAACACACACAAACACCCATGGAATTTTTCTTACAGGCGTACACAGGGGGTTCTGAAACACACACAGACACACACACTATCACACTCACAACACAGCACTCACACTGGGTCTCCAACACAGCCGTCAACACTTGGAACTGCTTTAACATAATCACAAACATGGTCCTGACACACACATATACAAATAACACACACAAACACCCATCGACGTTTTCTTGCAGGCATACACAATGGTTTCCTGCAAACACACACACACACACACACACAAAAGTCACACTCACGACAGAGCACTCACATTGGATCTCCAGCAGAGCCATGAACACTTGGAATTACCTTAACATATTCACAAACGTGGTCCCGAAACACACATGCAGAAGAAACACACAAAAACACCCTACGACTTTTTCTTACAGACATACACAATGGTATCCAGCAAAACACACACACACACACACACATACACTATCACACGCACAACACAGCACTCACACTGGGTCCCCGGCATAGCCATCAACAGTTGGAACTGCCCTAACATACTCACAAACGTGGTCCCGACACACACATACACAAGAAACACACACAAACTCCCATTGACTTTTACTTACAGTCATGCACAATGGTTTCCGCAAACACACACACACACTATCACACTCACAACACAGCATTCACACTGGCACTTGAATCTGCCCTAACATACAAACAAACGTGGTCCCGACACACACATACACAAGAAACACACACAAACTCCCATCAACATTTTGTTACAGGGAGACAGAGTGGGGTTTCCCCAAACACACACACACACACACACACACTGTCACACTAACAGCACACTATGCACACTGGGCCTCGGCAGAGCCATCAACACTTGGAACTGCCCTAACATACTCACAAACGTTTTCCCGACACACACATACACAAGAAACACACACAAACACCCATCGACTTTTTCTTACAGGCATACACAACGGTTTCCCGCGAACACACACACACACAGTCACACTTACAACACAGCACTCACAATGGGTATCCAGCAGAACCATCAACACTTGGAACTGCCCTAAAATATTGACAAATGTGGTCGCGACACACACATACACATGAAACTCACACAAACATCCATCGACTTATTCTTACAGGCATACACAATGTTTTCCCGCCAACACAAACACACACAGAAACACACACTGCCACACTCACAACACAGCATTCACACTGGCACTTGGAACTGCCACAACATACTCACATACGTGGTCCCGACACACACATACACAAGAAACACACACAAACACCCATCGACTTTTTCTTAGAAGCATACACTGTGGGGTTCCCCCAAACACACACACACACAGAGACACACACACACTATCACACTCACAACACAGCACTCTCACTGGGTCTCCAGCAGAGCCATCAACACTTGGAACTGCCCTAACATATTCACAAATGTGGTCCCGACACACACATACAGAAGAAACACACACAAACACCCATGGAATTTTTCTTTAGGCATACAGACTGGTTTCCTGCAAACACACAGACAGACACGCACACACACTGTCACACTCAAAACACACACTCACACTGGATATCCAGCAAACTCGTGAACACTTGGAACTGCCCTCACACACTCAGAAATGTGGATCTGAAACACTATACGCAAGAACACACAAATACACCCATTGACTTTTTCATACAGGCATACACAATGGTTACCCGAAAACACACACACACACACACACACACACTCTCACACTCACAACACAGCACTCACTCTGTACCTCGGCAGAGACATCAACACTTGGAACTGCCCTCACACACTCACAAATGTGGATCTGAAACACAATACGCAAGAACACACAAATACACCCATCGACTTTTTCATACAGGCATACACAATGGTTACCCGAAAACACACACACACACACACACACTGTCACACTCGCAACACAGCACTCACACTGGGCCTCGGCAGAGCCATCAACACTTGGAACTGCCCTAACATACTCACAAACGTTTTCCCGACACACACATACACAAGAAACACACACAAACACCCATGGAATTTTTCTTACAGGCGTACACAGGGGGTTCTGAAACACACACAGACACACACACTATCACACTCACAACACAGCACTCACACTGGGTCTCCAACACAGCCGTCAACACTTGGAACTGCTTTAACATAATCACAAACATGGTCCTGACACACACATATACAAATAACACACACAAACACCCATCGACGTTTTCTTGCAGGCATACACAATGGTTTCCTGCAAACACACACACACACACACAAAAGTCACACTCACGACAGAGCACTCACATTGGATCTCCAGCAGAGCCATGAACACTTGGAATTACCTTAACATATTCACAAACGTGGTCCCGAAACACACATGCAGAAGAAACACACAAAAACACCCTACGACTTTTTCTTACAGACATACACAATGGTATCCAGCAAAACACACACACACACACACACATACACTATCACACGCACAACACAGCACTCACACTGGGTCCCCGGCATAGCCATCAACAGTTGGAACTGCCCTAACATACTCACAAACGTGGTCCCGACACACACATACACAAGAAACACACACAAACTCCCATTGACTTTTACTTACAGTCATGCACAATGGTTTCCGCAAACACACACACACACTATCACACTCACAACACAGCATTCACACTGGCACTTGAATCTGCCCTAACATACAAACAAACGTGGTCCCGACACACACATACACAAGAAACACACAGAAACTCCCATCAACATTTTGTTACAGGGAGACAGAGTGGGGTTTCCCCAAACACACACACACACACACACACACACACTGTCACACTAACAGCACACTATGCACACTGGGCCTCGGCAGAGCCATCAACACTTGGAACTGCCCTAACATACTCACAAACGTTTTCCCGACACACACATACACAAGAAACACACACAAACACCCATCGACTTTTTCTTACAGGCATACACAACGGTTTCCCGCGAACACACACACACACAGTCACACTTACAACACAGCACTCACAATGGGTATCCAGCAGAACCATCAACACTTGGAACTGCCCTAAAATATTGACAAATGTGGTCGCGACACACACATACACATGAAACTCACACAAACATCCATCGACTTATTCTTACAGGCATACACAATGTTTTCCCGCCAACACAAACACACACAGAAACACACACTGCCACACTCACAACACAGCATTCACACTGGCACTTGGAACTGCCACAACATACTCACATACGTGGTCCCGACACACACATACACAAGAAACACACACAAACACCCATCGACTTTTTCTTAGAAGCATACACTGTCGGGTTCCCCCAAACACACACACACACAGAGACACACACACACTATCACACTCACAACACAGCACTCTCACTGGGTCTCCAGCAGAGCCATCAACACTTGGAACTGCCCTAACATATTCACAAATGTGGTCCCGACACACACATACAGAAGAAACACACACAAACACCCATGGAATTTTTCTTATAGGCATACAGACTGGTTTCCTGCAAACACACACACAGACACGCACACACACTGTCACACTCACAACACACACTCACACTGGATATCCAGCAAACTCGTGAACACTTGGAACTGCCCTCACACACTCAGAAATGTGGATCTGAAACACTATACGCAAGAACACAAAAATACACCCATCGACTTTTTCATACAGGCATACACAATGGTTACCCGAAAACACACACACACACACACACACACTCTCACACTCACAACACAGCACTCACTCTGTACCTCGGCAGAGACATCAACACTTGGAACTGCCCTCACACACTCACAAATGTGGATCTGAAACACAATACGCAAGAACACACAAATACACCCATCGACTTTTTCATACAGGCATACACAATGGTTATCGGAAAACTAACACACACACACACTGTCACACTCGCAACACAGCCTTCACACTGGGCCTCGGCAGAGCCATCAACACTTGGAACTGCCCTAACAAACTGACACACGTTTTCCCGACACACACATACACAAGAAACACACACAAACACCCATGGAATTTTTCTTACAGTCGTACACAGGGGGTTCTGAAACACACACAGACACACACACACTATCACACTCACAACACAGCACTCACACTGGGTCTCCAACACAGCCGTCAACACTTGGAACTGCTTTAACATAATCACAAACATGGTCCTGACACACACATATACAAATAACACACACAAACACCCATCGACTTTTTCTTGCAGGCATACACAATGGTTTCCTGCAAACACACACACACACACACACACACACACAAAAGTCACACTCACGACAGAGCACTCACATTGGATCTCCAGCAGAGCCATGAACACTTGGAATTACCTTAACATATTCACAAACGTGGTCCCGAAACACACATGCAGAAGAAACACACAAAAACACCCTACGACTTTTTCTTACAGACATACACAATGGTATCCAGCAAAACACACACACACACACACATACACTATCACACGCACAACACAGCACTCACACTGGGTCCCCGGCATAGCCATCAACAGTTGGAACTGCCCTAACATACTCACAAACGTGGTCCCGACACACACATACACAAGAAACACACACAAACTCCCATAACTTTTACTTACAGTCATGCACAATGGTTTCCACAAACACACACACACACACACTATCACACTCACAACACAGCATTCACACTGGCACTTGAATCTGCCCTAACATACAAACAAACGTGGTCCCGACACACACATACACAAGAAACACACACAATCACCCATCAACATTTTGTTACAGGCAGACAGAGTGGGGTTTCCCCAAACACACACACACACACACACACACTGTCACACTAACAGCACACTACGCACACTGGGCCTCGGCAGAGCCATCAACACTTGGAACTGCCCTAACATACTCACAAACGTTCTCCCGACACACACATACACAAGAAACACACACAAACACCCATCGACTTTTTCTTACAGGCATACACAACGGTTTCCCGCGAACACACACACACACAGTCACACTTACAACACAGCACTCACAATGGGTATCCAGCAGAACCATCAACACTTGGAACTGCCCTAAAATATTGACAAATGTGGTCGCGACACACACATACACATGAAACTCACACAAACATCCATCGCCTTATTCTTACAGGCATACACAATGTTTTCCCGCCAACACAAACACACACAGAAACACACACTGCCACACTCACAACACAGCATTCACACTGGCACTTGGAACTGCCACAACATACTCACATACGTGGTCCCGACACACACATACACAAGAAACACACACAAACACCCATCGACTTTTTCTTAGAAGCATACACTGTGGGGTTCCCCCAAACACACACACACACAAAGAGACACACACACACTATCACACTCACAACACAGCACTCTCACTGGGTCTCCAGCAGAGCCATCAACACTTGGAACTGCCCTAACATATTCACAAATGTGGTCCCGACACACACATACAGAAGAAACGCACACAAACACCCACGGAATTTTTCTTATAAGCATACAGACTGGTTTCCTGCAAACAAACACACAGACACGCACACACACTGTCACACTCACAACACACACTCACACTGGATATCCAGCAAACTCGTGAACACTTGGAACTGCCCTCACACACTCAGAAATGTGGATCTGAAACACAATACGCAAGAACACACAAATACACCCATCGACTTTTTCATACAGGCATACACAATGGTTACCCGAAAACACACACACACACACACTGTCACACTCGCAACACAGCACTCACACTGGGCCTCGGCATAGCCATCAACACTTGGAACTGCCCTAACATACTCACAAACGTTTTCCCGACACACACATACACAAGAAACACACACAAACACCCATCGACTTTTTCTTACAGGCGTACACAGGGGGTTCTGAAACACACACAGACACACACACACTATCACACTCACAACACAGCACTCACACTGGGTCTCCAACACAGCCGTCAACACTTGGAACTGCTTTAACATAATCACAAACATGGTCCTGACACACACATATACAAATAACACACACAAACACCCATCGACTTTTTCTTGCAGGCATACACAATGGTTTCCTGCAAACACACACACACACACACACACAAAAGTCACACTCACGACAGAGCACTCACATTGGATCTCCAGCAGAGCCATGAACACTTGGAATTACCTTAACATATTCACAAACGTGGTCCCGAAACACACATGCAGAAGAAACACACAAAAACACCCTACGACTTTTTCTTACAGACATACACAATGGTATCCAGCAAAACACACACACACACACACACATACACTATCACACGCACAACACAGCACTCACACTGGGTCCCCGGCATAGCCATCAACAGTTGGAACTGCCCTAACATACTCACAAACGTGGTCCCAACACACACATACACAAGAAACACACACAAACTCCCATTGACTTTTACTTACAGTCATGCACAATGGTTTCCGCAAACACACACACAAACACTATCACACTTACAACACAGCATTCACACTGGACTTGAATCTGCCCTAACATACAAACAAACGTGGTCCCGACACACACATACACAAGAAACACACACAAACAGCCATCAACTTTTTGTTACAGGCAGACAGAGTGGGGTTTCCCCAAACACACACACACACACACACACACACACTGTCACACTAACAGCACAGTACGCACACTGGGCCTCGGCAGAGCCATCAACACTTGGAACTGCCCTAACATACTCACAAACGTTTTCCCGACACACACATACACAAGAAACACACACAAACACCCATCGACTTTTTCTTACAGGCATACACAACGGTTTCCCGCGAACACACACACACAGTCACACTTACAACACAGCACTCACAATGGGTATCCAGCAGAACCATCAACACTTGGAACTGCCCTAAAATATTGACAAATGTGGTCGCGACACACACATACACATGAAACTCACACAAACATCCATCGACTTATTCTTACAGGCATACACAATGGTTTCCCGCCAACACAAACACACGCAGAAACACACACTGCCACACTCACAACACAGCATTCACACTGGCACTTGGAACTGCCACAACATACTCACATACATGGTCCCGACACACATACACAAGAAACACACACAAACACCCATCGACTTTTTCTTAGAAGCATACACTGTGGGGTTCCCCCAAACACACACACACACAGAGACACACACACACTATCACACTCACAACACAGCACTCTCACTGGGTCTCCAGCAGAGCCATCAACACTTGGAACTGCCCTAACATATTCACAAATGTGGTCCCGACACACACATACAGAAGAAACACACACAAACACCCATGGAATTTTTCTTCTAGGCATACAGACTGGTTTCCTGCAAACACACACACAGACACGCACACACACTGTCACACTCACAACACGCACTCACACTGGATATCCAGCAAACTCGTGAACACTTGGAACTGCCCTCACACACTCAGAAATGTGGATCTGAAACACAATACGCAAGAACACACAAATACACCCATCGACTTTTTCATACAGGCATACACAATGGTTACCCGAAAACACACACACACACACACTGTCACACTCACAACACAGCACTCACTCTGTACCTCGGCAGAGACATCAACACTTGGAACTGCCCTCACACACTCACAAATGTGGATCTGAAACACAATACGCAAGAACACACAAATACACCCATCGACTTTTTCATACAGGCATACACAATGGTTACCGGAAAACACACACACACACACACACACACTGTCACACTCGCAACACAGCACTCACACTGGGCCTCGGCAGAGCCATCAACACTTGGAATTGCCCTAACATACTCACAAACGTTTTCCCGACACACACATACACAAGAAACACACACAAACACCCATCGACTTTTTCTTACAGGCGTACACAGGGGGTTCTGAAACACACACAGACACACACACACTATCACACTCACAACACAGCACTCACACTGGGTCTCCAACACAGCCGTCAACACTTGGAACTGCTTTAACATAATCACAAACATGGTCCTGACACACACATATACAAATAACACACACAAACACCCATCGACGTTTTCTTGCAGGCATACACAATGGTTTCCTGCAAACACACACACACACACACACACAAAAGTCACACTCACGACAGAGCACTCACATTGGATCTCCAGCAGAGCCATGAACACTTGGAATTACCTTAACATATTCACAAACGTGGTCCCGAAACACACATGCAGAAGAAACACAAAAAAACACCCTACGACTTTTTCTTACAGACATACACAATGGTATCCAGCAAAACACACACACACACACACACATATACTATCACACGCACAACACAGCACTCACACTGGGTCCCCGGCATAGCCATCAACAGTTGGAACTGCCCTAACATACTCACAAACGTGGTCCCGACACACACATACACAAGAAACACACACAAACTCCCATTGACTTTTACTTACAGTCATGCACAATGGTTTCCGCAAACACACACACACACACTATCACACTCACAACACAGCATTCACACTGGCACTTGAATCTGCCCTAACATACAAACAAACGTTGTCCCGACACACACATACACAAGAAACACACACAAACAGCCATCAACTTTTTGTTACAGGCAGACAGAGTGGGGTTTCCCCAAACACACACACACACACACACACACACACACACTGTCACACTAACAGCACACTACGCACACTGGGCCTCGGCAGAGCCATCAACACTTGGAACTGCCCTAACATACTCACAAACGTTTTCCCGACACACACATACACAAGAAACACACACAAACACCCATCGACTTTTTCTTACAGGCATACACAACGGTTTCCCGCGAACACACACACACACAGTCACACTTACAACACAGCACTCACAATGGGTATCCAGCAGAACCATCAACACTTGGAACTGCCCTAAAATATTGACAAATGTGGTCGCGACACACACATACACATGAAACTCACACAAACATCCATCGACTTATTCTTACAGGCATACACAATGTTTAACCGCCAACACAAACACACACAGAAACACACACTGCCACACTCACAACACAGCATTCACACTGGCACTTGGAACTGCCACAACATACTCACATACGTGGTCCCGACACACACATACACAAGAAACACACACAAACACCCATCGACTTTTTCTTAGAAGCATACACTGTGGGGTTCCCCCAAACACACACACACACACAGAGACACACACACACTATCACACTCACAACACAGCACTCTCACTGGGTCTCCAGCAGAGCCATCAACACTTGGAACTGCCCTAACATATTCACAAATGTGGTCCCGACACACACATACAGAAGAAACACACACAAACACCCATGGAATTTTTCTTATAGGCATACAGACTGGTTTCCTGCAAACACACACACAGACACGCACACACACTGTCACACTCACAACACACACTCACACTGGATATCCAGCAAACTCGTGAACACTTGGAACTGCCCTCACACACTCACAAATGTGGATCTGAAACACAATACGCAAGAACACACAAATACACCCATCGACTTTTTCATACAGGCATACACAATGGTTACCCGAAAACACACACACACACACTCTCACACTCACAACACAGCACTCACTCTGTACCTCGGCAGAGACATCAACACTTGGAACTGCCCTCACACACTCACAAATGTGGATCTGAAACACAATACGCAAGAACACACAAATACACCCATCGACTTTTTCATACAGGCATACACAATGGTTACCGGAAAACACACACACACACATACACACACACTGTCACACTCGCAACACAGCACTCACACTGGGCCTCGGCAGAGCCAACAACACTTGGAACTGCCCTAACATACTCACAAACGTT
>NC_079874.1:12660146-12732646 GCF_023065955.2 Ursus arctos | reverse complement strand
GCACACTACGCACACTGGGCCTCGGCAGAGCCATCAACACTTGGAACTGCCCTAACATACTCACAAACGTTTTCCCGACACACACATACACAAGAAACACACACAAACACCCATCGACTTTTTCTTACAGGCATACACAACGGTTTCCCGCGAACACACACACACACAGTCACACTTACAACACAGCACTCACAATGGGTATCCAGCAGAACCATCAACACTTGGAACTGCCCTAAAATATTGACAAATGTGGTCGCGACACACACATACACATGAAACTCACACAAACATCCATCGACTTATTCTTACAGGCATACACAATGTTTTCCCGCCAACACAAACACACACAGAAACACACACTGCCACACTCACAACACAGCATTCACACTGGCACTTGGAACTGCCACAACATACTCACATACGTGGTCCCGACACACACATACACAAGAAACACACACAAACACCCATCGACTTTTTCTTAGAAGCATACACTGTGGGGTTCCCCCAAACACACACACACACACAGAGACACACACACACTATCACACTCACAACACAGCACTCTCACTGGGTCTCCAGCAGAGCCATCAACACTTGGAACTGCCCTAACATATTCACAAATGTGGTCCCGACACACACATACAGAAGAAACACACACAAACACCCATGGAATTTTTCTTATAGGCATACAGACTGGTTTCCTGCAAACACACAGACAGACACGCACACACACTGTCACACTCACAACACACACTCACACTGGATATCCAGCAAACTCGTGAACACTTGGAACTGCCCTCACACACTCAGAAATGTGGATCTGAAACACTATACGCAAGAACACACAAATACACCCATCGACTTTTTCATACAGGCATACACAATGGTTACCCGAAAACACACACACACACACACACACTCTCACACTCACAACACAGCACTCACTCTGTACCTCGGCAGAGACATCAACACTTGGAACTGCCCTCACACACTCACAAATGTGGATCTGAAACACAATACGCAAGAACACACAAATACACCCATCGACTTTTTCATACAGGCATACACAATGGTTACCGGAAAACACACACACACACACACACACACACACTGTCACACTCGCAACACAGCACTCACACTGGGCCTCGGCAGAGCCATCAACACTTGGAACTGCCCTAACATACTGACAAACGTTTTCCCGACACACACATACAAAAGAAACACACACAAACACCCATCGACTTTTTCTTACAGGCGTACACAGGGGGTTCTGAAACACACACAGACACACACACACTATCACACTCACAACACAGCACTCACACTGGGTCTCCAACACAGCCGTCAACACTTGGAACTGCTTTAACATAATCACAAACATGGTCCTGACACACACATATACAAATAACACACACAAACACCCATCGACTTTTTCTTGCAGGCATACACAATGGTTTCCTGCAAACACACACACACACACACACACACACAAATGTCACACTCACGACAGAGCACTCACATTGGATCTCCAGCGGAGCCATGAACACTTGGAATTACCTTAACATATTCACAAACGTGGTCCCGAAACACACATGCAGAAGAAACACACAAAAACACCCTATGACTTTTTCTTACAGACCTACACAATGGTATCCAGCAAAACACACACACACACACACACATACACTATCACACGCACAACACAGCACTCACACTGGGTCCCCGGCATAGCCATCAACAGTTGGAACTGCCCTAACATACTCACAAACGTGGTCCCAACACACCCATACACAAGAAACACACACAAACTCCCATTGACTTTTACTTACAGCCATGCACAATGGTTTCCGCAAACACACACACACACACTATCACACTCACAACACAGCATTCACACTGGCACTTGAATCTGCCCTAACATACAAACAAACGTGGTCCCGACACACACATACACAAGAAACACACACAAACAGCCATCAACTTTTTGTTACAGGCAGACAGAGTGGGGTTTCCCCAAACACACACACACACACACACACACACACACACTGTCACACTAACAGCACACTACGCAAACTGGGCCTCGGCAGAGCCATCAACACTTGGAACTGCCCTAACATACTCACAAACGTTTTCCCGACACACACATACACAAGAAACACACACAAACACCCATCGACTTTTTCTTACAGGCATACACAACGGTTTCCCGCGAACACACACACACAGAGTCACACTTACAACACAGCACTCACAATGGGTATCCAGCAGAACCATCAACACTTGGAACTGCCCTAAAATATTGACAAATGTGGTCGCGACACACACATACACATGAAACTCACACAAACATCCATCGACTTATTCTTATAGGCATACACAATGTTTTCCCGCCAACACAAACACACACAGAAACACACACTGCCACACTCACAACACAGCATTCACACTGGCACTTGGAACTGCCACAACATACTCACATACGTGGTCCCGACACACACATACACAAGAAACACACACAAACACCCATCGACTTTTTCTTAGAAGCATACACTGTGGGGTTCCCCCAAACACACACACACACAGAGACACACACACTATCACACTCACAACACAGCACTCTCACTGGGTCTCCAGCAGAGCCATCAACACTTGGAACTGCCCTAACATATTCACAAATGTGGTCCCGACACACACATACAGAAGAAACACACACAAACACCCATGGAATTTTTCTTATAGGCATACAGACTGGTTTCCTGCAAACACACACACAGACACGCACACACACTGTCACACTCACAACACACACTCACACTGGATATCCAGCAAACTCGTGAACACTTGGAACTGCCCTCACACACTCAGAAATGTGGATCTGAAACACAATACGCAAGAACACACAAATACACCCATCGACTTTTTCATACAGGCATACACAATGGTTACCCGAAAACACACACACACACACACACACTCTCACACTCACAACACAGCACTCACTCTGTACCTCGGCAGAGACATCAACACTTGGAACTGCCCTCACAAAATCACAAATGTGGATCTGAAACACAATACGCAAGAACACACAAATACACCCATCGACTTTTTCATACAGGCATACACAATGGTTACCGGAAAACACACACACACACACACACACTGTCACACTCGCAACACAGCACTCACACTGGGCCTCGGCAGAGCCATCAACACTTGGAACTGCCCTAACATACTCACAAACCTTTTCCCGACACACACATACACAAGAAACACACACAAACACCCATCGACTTTTTCTTACAGGCGTACACAGGGGGTTTTGAAACACACACAGACACACACACACTATCACACTCACAACACAGCACTCACACTGGGTCTCCAATACAGCCGTCAACACTTGGAACTGCTTTAACATAATCACAAACATGGTCCTGACACACACATATACAAATAACACACACAAAAACCCATCGACTTTTTCTTGCAGGCATACACAATGGTTTCCTGCAAACACACACACACACACACACACAAAAGTCACACTCACGACAGAGCACTCACATTGGATCTCCAGCAGAGCCATGAACACTTGGAATTACCTTAACATATTCACAAACGTGGTCCCGAAACACACATGCAGAAGAAACACACAAAAACACCCTACGACTTTTTCTTACAGACATACACAATGGTATCCAGCAAAACACACACACACACACACATACACTATCACACGCACAACACAGCACTCACACTGGGTCCCCGGCATAGCCATCAACAGTTGGAACTGCCCTAACATACTCACAAACGTGGTCCCGACACACACATACACAAGAAACACACACAAACTCCCATTGACTTTTACTTACAGTCATGCACAATGGTTTCCGCAAACACACACACACACACACTATCACACTCACAACACAGCATTCACACTGGCACTTGAATCTGCCCTAACATACAAACAAACGTGGTCCCGACACACACATACAGAAGAAACACACACAAACACCCATCAACTTTTTGTTACAGGCAGACAGAGTGGGGTTTCCCCAAACACACACACACACACACACACACACACTGTCACACTAACAGCACACTACGCACACTGGGCCTCGGCAGAGCCATCAACACTTGGAACTGCCCTAAGATACTCACAAACGTTTTCCCGACACACACATACACAAGAAACACACACAAACACCCATCGACTTTTTCTTAGAAGCATACACTGTGGGGTTCCCCCAAACACACACACACACAGAGACACACACACACTATCACACTCACAACACAGCACTCTCACTGGGTCTCCAGCAGAGCCATCAACACTTGGAACTGCCCTAACATATTCACAAATGTGGTCCCGACACACACATACAGAAGAAACACACACAAACACCCATGGAATTTTTCTTATAGGCATACAGACTGGTTTCCTGCAAACACACACACAGACACGCACACACACTGTCACACTCACAACACACACTCACACTGGATATCCAGCAAACTCGTGAACACTTGGAACTGCCCTCACACACTCACAAATGTGGATCTGAAACACAATACGCAAGAACACACAAATACACCCATCGACTTTTTCATACAGGCATACACAATGGTTACCGGAAAACACACACACACACACACACACACACACTGTCACACTCGCAACACAGCACTCACACTGGGCCTCGGCAGAGCCATCAACACTTGGAACTGCCCTAACATACTCACAAACGTTTTCCCGACACACACATACACAAGAAACACACACAAACACCCATCGACTTTTTCTTACAGGCGTACACAGGGGGTTCTGAAACACACACAGACACACACACACACTATCACACTCACAACACAGCACTCACACTGGGTCTCCAACACAGCCGTCAACACTTGGAACTGCTTTAACATAATCACAAACATGGTCCTGACACACACATATACAAATAACACACACAAACACCCATCGACTTTTTCTTGCAGGCATACACAATGGTTTCCTGCAAACACACACACACACACACACACAAATGTCACACTCACGACAGAGCACTCACATTGGATCTCCAGCGGAGCCATGAACACTTGGAATTACCTTAACATATTCACAAACGTGGTCCCGAAACACACATGCAGAAGAAACACACAAAAACACCCTATGACTTTTTCTTACAGACATACACAATGGTATCCAGCAAAACACACACACACACACACACACATACACTATCACACGCACAACACAGCACTCACACTGGGTCCCCGGCATAGCCATCAACAGTTGGAACTGCCCTAACATACTCACAAACGTGGTCCCAACACACACATACACAAGAAACACACACAAACTCCCATTGACTTTTACTTACAGTCATGCACAATGGTTTCCGCAAACACACACACACACACTATCACACTCACAACACAGCATTCACACTGGCACTTGAATCTGCCCTAACATACAAACAAACGTGGTCCCGACACACACATACACAAGAAACACACACAAACAGCCATCAACTTTTTGTTACAGGCAGACAGAGTGGGGTTTCCCCAAACACACACACACACACACACACACACACTGTCACACTAACAGCACACTACGCAAACTGGGCCTCGGCAGAGCCATCAACACTTGGAACTGCGCTAACATACTCACAAACGTTTTCCCGACACACACATACACAAGAAACACACACAAACACCCATCGACTTTTTCTTACAGGCATACACAACGGTTTCCCGCGAACACACACACACACAGTCACACTTACAACACAGCACTCACAATGGGTATCCAGCAGAACCATCAACACTTGGAACTGCCCTAAAATATTGACAAATGTGGTCGCGACACACACATACACATGAAACTCACACAAACATCCATCGACTTATTCTTACAGGCATACACAATGTTTTCCCGCCAACACAAACACACACAGAAACACACACTGCCACACTCACAACACAGCATTCACACTGGCACTTGGAACTGCCACAACATACTCACATACGTGGTCCCGACACACACATACACAAGAAACACACACAAACACCCATCGACTTTTTCTTAGAAGCATACACTGTGGGGTTCCACCAAACACACACACACACAGAGACACACACACTATCACACTCACAACACAGCACTCTCACTGGGTCTCCAGCAGAGCCATCAACACTTGGAACTGCCCTAACATATTCACAAATGTGGTCCCGACACACACATACAGAAGAAACACACACAAACACCCATGGAATTTTTCTTATAGGCATACAGACTGGTTTCCTGCAAACACACACACAGACACGCACACACACTGTCACACTCACAACATACACTCACACTGGATATCCAGCAAACTCGTGAACACTTGGAACTGCCCTCACACACTCAGAAATGTGGATCTGAAACACAATACGCAAGAACACACAAATACACCCATCGACTTTTTCATACAGGCATACACAATGGTTACCCGAAAACACACATAAACACACACACACACACTCTCACACTCACAACACAGCACTCACTCTGTACCTCGGCAGAGACATCAACACTTGAAACTGCCCTCACACACTCACAAATGTGGATCTGAAACACAATACGCAAGAACACACAAATACACCCATCGACTTTTTCATACAGGCATACACAATGGTTACCGGAAAACACACACACACACACACACACACTGTCACACTCGCAACACAGCACTCACACTGGGCCTCGGCAGAGCCATCAACACTTGGAACTGCCCTAACATACTCACAAACCTTTTCCCGACACACACATACACAAGAAACACACACAAACACCCATCGACTTTTTCTTACAGGCGTACACAGGGGGTTCTGAAACACACACAGACACACACACACTATCACACTCACAACACAGCACTCACACTGGGTCTCCAACACAGCCGTCAACACTTGGAACTGCTTTAACATAATCACAAACATGGTCCTGACACACACATATACAAATAACACACACAAACACCCATCGACTTTTTCTTGCAGGCATACACAATGGTTTCCTGCAAACACACACACACACACACACACACAAAAGTCACACTCACGACAGAGCACTCACATTGGATCTCCAGCAGAGCCATGAACACTTGGAATTACCTTAACATATTCACAAACGTGGTCCCGAAACACACATGCAGAAGAAACACACAAAAACACCCTACGACTTTTTCTTACAGACATACACAATGGTATCCAGCAAAACACACACACACACACACACATACACTATCACACGCACAACACAGCACTCACACTGGGTTCCCGGCATAGCCATCAACAGTTGGAACTGCCCTAACATACTCACAAACGTGGTCCCAACACACACATACACAAGAAACACACACAAACTCCCATTGACTTTTACTTACAGTCATGCACAATGGTTTCCGCAAACACACACACACACACTATCACACTCACAACACAGCATTCACACTGGCACTTGAATCTGCCCTAACATACAAACAAACGTGGACCCGACACACACATACACAAGAAACACACACAAACACCCATCAACTTTTTGTTACAGGCAGACAGAGTGGGGTTTCCACAAACACACACACACACACACACTGTCACACTAACAGCACACTACGCACACTGGGCCTCGGCAGAGCCATCAACACTTGGAACTGCCCTAACATACTCACAAACGTTTTCCCGACACACACATACACAAGAAACACACACAAACACCCATCGACTTTTTCTTACAGGCATACACAACGGTTTCCCGCGAACACGCACACACACAGTCACACTTACAACACAGTTCTCACAATGGGTATCCAGCAGAACCATCAACACTTGGAACTGCCCTAAAATATTGACAAATGTGGTCGCGACACACACATACACATGAAACTCACACAAACATCCATCGCCTTATTCTTACAGGCATACACAATGTTTTCCCGCCAACACAAACACACACAGAAACACACACTGCCACACTCACAACACAGCATTGACACTGGAACTTGGAATTGCCACAACATACTCACATACGTGGTCCCGACACACACATACACAAGAAACACACACAAACACCCATCGACTTTTTCTTAGAAGCATACACTGTGGGGTTCCCCCAAACACACACACACACAGAGACACACACACACTATCACACTCACAACACAGCACTCTCACTGGGTCTCCAGCAGAGCCATCAACACTTGGAACTGCCCTAACATATTCACAAATGTGGTCCCGACACACACATACAGAAGAAACACACACAAACACCCATGGAATTTTTCTTATAGGCATACAGACTGGTTTCCTGCAAACACACACACAGACACGCACACACACTGTCACACTCACAACACACACTCACACTGGATATCCAGCAAACTCGTGAACACTTGGAACTGCCCTCACACACTCAGAAATGTGGATCTGAAACACTATACGCAAGAACACACTAATACACCCATCGACTTTTTCATACAGGCATACACAATGGTTACCCGAAAACACACACACACACACACACACTCTCACACTCACAACACAGCACTCACTCTGTACCTCGGCAGAGACATCAACACTTGGAACTGCCCTCACACACTCACAAATGTGGATCTGAAACACAATACGCAAGAACACACAAATACACCCATCGACTTTTTCATACAGGCATACACAATGGTTACCGGAAAACACACACACACACACACACACTGTCACACTCGCAACACAGCACTCACACTGGGCCTCGGCAGAGCCATCAACACTTGGAACTTCCCTAACATACTCACAAACGTTTTCCCGACACACACATACACAAGAAACACACACAAACACCCATCGACTTTTTCTTACAGGCGTACACAGGGGGTTCTGAAACACACACAGACACACACACACTATCACACTCACAACACAGCACTCACACTGGGTCTCCAACACAGCCGTCAACACTTGGAACTGCTTTAACATAATCACAAACATGGTCCTGACACACACATATACAAATAACACACACAAACACCCATCGACTTTTTCTTGCAGGCATACACAATGGTTTCCTGCAAACACACACACACACACACACACACAAAAGGCACACTCACGACAGAGCACTCACATTGGATCTCCAGCAGAGCCATGAACACTTGGAATTACCTTAACATATTCACAAACGTGGTCCCGAAACACACATGCAGAAGAAACACACAAAAACACCCTATGACTTTTTCTTACAGACATACACAATGGTATCCAGCAAAACACACACACACACACACATACACTATCACACGCACAACACAGCACTCACACCGGGTCCCCGGCATAGCCATCAACAGTTGGAACTGCCCTAACATACTCACAAACGTGGTCCCAACACACACATACACAAGAAACACACACAAACTCCCATTGACTTTTACTTACAGTCATGCACAATGGTTTCCGCAAACACACACACACACACTATCACACTCACAACACAGCATTCACACTGGCACTTGAATCTGCCCTAACATACAAACAAACGTGGTCCCGACACACACATACACAAGAAACACACACAAACAGCCATCAACTTTTTGTTACAGGCAGACAGAGTGGGGTTTCCCCAAACACACACACACACACACACACACACACTGTCACACTAACAGCACACTACGCAAACTGGGCCTCGGCAGAGCCATCAACACTTGGAACTGCCCTAACATACTCACAAACGTTTTCCCGACACACACATACACAAGAAACACACACAAACACCCATCGACTTTTTCTTACAGGCATACACAACAGTTTCCCGCGAACACACACACACACACAGTCACACTTACAACACAGCACTCACAATGGGTATCCAGCAGAACCATCAACACTTGGAACTGCCCTAAAATATTGACAAATGTGGTCGCGACACACACATACACATGAAACTCACACAAACATCCATCGACTTATTCTTACAGGCATACACAATGTTTTCCCGCCAACACAAACACACACAGAAACACACACTGCCACACTCACAACACAGCATTCACACTGGCACTTGGAACTGCCACAACATACTCACATACGTGGTCCCGACACACACATACACAAGAAACACACACAAACACACATCGACTTTTTCTTAGAAGCATACACTGTGGGGTTCCCCCAAACACACACACACACAGAGACACACACGCACTATCACACTCACAACACAGCACTCTCACTGGGTCTCCAGCAGAGCCATCAACACTTGGAACTGCCCTAACATATTCACAAATGTGGTCCCGACACACACATACAGAAGAAACACACACAAACACCCATGGAATTTTTCTTATAGGCATACAGACTGGTTTCCTGCAAACACACACACAGACACGCACACACACTGTCACACTCACAACACACACTCACACTGGATATCCAGCAAACTCGTGAACACTTGGAACTGCCCTCACACACTCACAAATGTGGATCTGAAACACAATACGCAAGAACACACAAATACACCCATCGACTTTTTCATACAGGCATACACAATGGTTACCCGAAAACACACACACACACACACACACACACTCTCACACTCACAACACAGCACTCACTCTGTACCTCGGCAGAGACATCAACACTTGGAACTGCCCTCACACACTCACAAATGTGGATCTGAAACACAATACGCAAGAACACACAAATACACCCATCGACTTTTTCATACACGCATACACAATGGTTACCGGAAAACACACACACACACACACACACTCTCACACTCACAACACAGCACTCACTCTGTACCTCGGCAGAGACATCAACACTTGGAACTGCCCTCACACACTCACAAATGTGGATCTGAAACACAATACGCAAGAACACACAAATACACCCATCGACTTTTTCATACAGGCATACACAATGGTTACCGGAAAACACACACACACACACACACACTGTCACACTCGCAACACAGCACTCACACTGGGCCTCGGCAGAGCCATCAACACTTGGAACTGCCCTAACATACTCACAAACGTTTTCCCGACACACACATACACAAGAAACACACACAAACACCCATCGACTTTTTCTTACAGGCGTACACAGGGGGTTCTGAAACACACACAGACACACACACACTATCACACTCACAACACAGCACTCACACTGGGTCTCCAACACAGCCGTCAACACTTGGAACTGCTTTAACATAATCACAAACATGGTCCTGACACACACATATACAAATAACACACACAAACACCCATCGACTTTTTCTTGCAGGCATACACAATGGTTTCCTGCAAACACACACACACACACACACACACAAAAGTCACACTCACGACAGAGCACTCACATTGGATCTCCAGCAGAGCCATGAACACTTGGAATTACCTTAACATATTCACAAACGTGGTCCCGAAACACACATGCAGAAGAAACACACAAAAACACCCTACGACTTTTTCTTACAGACATACACAATGGTATCCAGCAAAACACACACACACACACACATACACTATCACACGCACAACACAGCACTCACACTGGGTCCCCGGCATAGCCATCAACAGTTGGAACTGCCCTAACATACTCACAAACGTGGTCCCGACACACACATACACAAGAAACACACACAAACTCCCATTGACTTTTACTTACAGTCATGCACAATGGTTTCCGCAAACACACACACACACGCTATCACACTCACAACACAGCATTCACACTGGCACTTGAATCTGCCCTAACATACAAACAAACGTGGTCCCGACACACACATACAGAAGAAACACACACAAACACCCATCAACTTTTTGTTACAGGCAGACAGAGTGGGGTTTCCCCAAACACACACACACACACACACACACTGTCACACTAACAGCACACTACGCACACTGGGCCTCGGCAGAGCCATCAACACTTGGAACTGCCCTAACATACTCACAAACGTTTTCCCGACACACACATACACAAGAAACACACACAAACACCCATCGACTTTTTCTTACAGGCATACACAACGGTTTCCCGCGAACACACACACACACAGTCACACTTACAACACAGCACTCACAATCGGTATCCAGCAGAACCATCAACACTTGGAACTGCCCTAAAATATTGAAAAATGTGGTCGCGACACACACATACACATGAAACTCACACAAACATCCATCGACTTATTCTTACAGGCATACACAATGTTTTCCCGCCAACACAAACACACACAGAAACACACACTGCCACACTCACAACACAGCATTCACACTGGCACTTGGAACTGCCACAACATACTCACATACGTGGTCCCGACACACACATACACAAGAAACACACACAAACACCCATCGACTTTTTCTTAGAAGCATACACTGTGGGGTTCCCCCAAACACACACACACACAGAGACACACACACACTATCACACTCACAACACAGCACTCTCACTGGGTCTCCAGCAGAGCCATCAACACTTGGAACTGCCCTAACATATTCACAAATGTGGTCCCGACACACACATACAGAAGAAACACACACAAACACCCATGGAATTTTTCTTATAGGCATACAGACTGGTTTCCTGCAAACACACACACAGACACGCACACACACTGTCACACTCACAACACACACTCACACTGGATATCCAGCAAACTCGTGAACACTTGGAACTGCCCTCACACACTCAGAAATGTGGATCTGAAACACTATACGCAAGAACACACAAATACACCCATCGACTTTTTCATACAGGCATACACAATGGTTACCCGAAAACACACACACACACACACACACACACACACTCTCACACTCACAACACAGCACTCACTCTGTACCTCGGCAGAGACATCAACACTTGGAACTGCCCTCACACACTCACAAATGTGGATCTGAAACACAATACGCAAGAACACACAAATACACCCATCGACTTTTTCATACAGGCATACACAATGGTTACCGGAAAACACACACACACACACACACACTGTCACACTCGCAACACAGCACTCACACTGGGCCTCGGCAGAGCCATCAACACTTGGAACTTCCCTAACATACTCACAAACGTTTTCCCGACACACACATACACAAGAAACACACACAAACACCCATCGACTTTTTCTTACAGGCGTACACAGGGGGTTCTGAAACACACACAGACACACACACACTATCACACTCACAACACAGCACTCACACTGGGTCTCCAACACAGCCGTCAACACTTGGAACTGCTTTAACATAATCACAAACATGGTCCTGACACACACATATACAAATAACACACACAAACACCCATCGACTTTTTCTTGCAGGCATACACAATGGTTTCCTGCAAACACACACACACACACACACACACAAAAGTCACACTCACGACAGAGCACTCACATTGGATCTCCAGCAGAGCCATGAACACTTGGAATTACCTTAACATATTCACAAACGTGGTCCCGAAACACACATGCAGAAGAAACACACAAAAACAACCTATGACTTTTTCTTACAGACATACACAATGGTATCCAGCAAAACACACACACACACACACACAGACACTATCACACGCACAACACAGCACTCACACTGGGTCCCCGGCATAGCCATCAACAGTTGGAACTGCCCTAACATACTCACAAACGTGGTCCCAACACACACATACACAAGAAACACACACAAACTCCCATTGACTTTTACTTACAGTCATGCACAATGGTTTCCGCAAACACACACACACACACTATCACACTCACAACACAGCATTCACACTGGCACTTGAATCTGCCCTAACATACAAACAAACGTGGTCCCGACACACACATACACAAGAAACACACACAAACAGCCATCAACTTTTTGTTACAGGCAGACAGAGTGGGGTTTCCCCAAACACACACACACACACACACACACACACTGTCACACTAACAGCACACTACGCAAACTGGGCCTCGGCAGAGCCATCAACACTTGGAACTGCCCTAACATACTCACAAACGTTTTCCCGACACACACATACACAAGAAACACACACAAACACCCATCGACTTTTTCTTACAGGCATACACAACAGTTTCCCGCGAACACACACACACACACAGTCACACTTACAACACAGCACTCACAATGGGTATCCAGCAGAACCATCAACACTTGGAACTGCCCTAAAATATTGACAAATGTGGTCGCGACACATACATACACATGAAACTCACACAAACATCCATCGACTTATTCTTACAGGCATACACAATGTTTTCCCGCCAACACAAACACACACAGAAACACACACTGCCACACTCACAACACAGCATTCACACTGGCACTTGGAACTGCCACAACATACTCACATACGTGGTCCCGACACACATACACAAGAAACACACACAAACACACATCGACTTTTTCTTAGAAGCATACACTGTGGGGTTCCCCCAAACACACACACACACAGAGACACACACGCACTATCACACTCACAACACAGCACTCTCACTGGGTCTCCAGCAGAGCCATCAACACTTGGAACTGCCCTAACATATTCACAAATGTGGTCCCGACACACACATACAGAAGAAACACACACAAACACCCATGGAATTTTTCTTATAGGCATACAGACTGGTTTCCTGCAAACACACACACAGACACGCACACACACTGTCACACTCACAACACACACTCACACTGGATATCCAGCAAACTCGTGAACACTTGGAACTGCCCTCACACACTCACAAATGTGGATCTGAAACACAATACGCAAGAACACACAAATACACCCATCGACTTTTTCATACAGGCATACACAATGGTTACCCGAAAACACACACACACACACACACACACACTCTCACACTCACAACACAGCACTCACTCTGTACCTCGGCAGAGACATCAACACTTGGAACTGCCCTCACACACTCACAAATGTGGATCTGAAACACAATACGCAAGAACAAACAAATACACCCATCGACTTTTTCATACAGGCATACACAATGGTTACCGGAAAACACACACACACACACACACACTCTCACACTCACAACACAGCACTCACTCTGTACCTCGGCAGAGACATCAACACTTGGAACTGCCCTCACACACTCACAAATGTGGATCTGAAACACAATACGCAAGAACACACAAATACACACATCGACTTTTTCATACAGGCATACACAATGGTTACCGGAAAACACACACACACACACACACACACACTGTCACACTCGCAACACAGCACTCACACTGGGCCTCGGCAGAGCCATCAACACTTGGAACTGCCCTAACATACTCACAAACGTTTTCCCGACACACACATACACAAGAAACACACACAAACACCCATCGACTTTTTCTTACAGGCGTACACAGGGGGTTCTGAAACACACACAGACACACACACACTATCACACTCACAACACAGCACTCACACTGGGTCTCCAACACAGCCGTCAACACTTGGAACTGCTTTAACATAATCACAAACATGGTCCTGACACACACATATACAAATAACACACACAAACACCCATCGACTTTTTCTTGCAGGCATACACAATGGTTTCCTGCAAACACACACACACACACACACACACAAAAGTCACACTCACGACAGAGCACTCACATTGGATCTCCAGCAGAGCCATGAACACTTGGAATTACCTTAACATATTCACAAACGTGGTCCCGAAACACACATGCAGAAGAAACACACAAAAACACCCTACGACTTTTTCTTACAGACATACACAATGGTATCCAGCAAAACACACACACACACACACAGACACTATCACACGCACAACACAGCACTCACACTGGGTCCCCGGCATAGCCATCAACAGTTGGAACTGCCCTAACATACTCACAAACGTGGTCCCGACACACACATACACAAGAAACACACACAAACTCCCATTGACTTTTACTTACAGTCATGCACAATGGTTTCCGCAAACACACACACACACACTATCACACTCACAACACAGCATTCACACTGGCACTTGAATCTGCCCTAACATACAAACAAACGTGGTCCCGACACACACATACAGAAGAAACACACACAAACACCCATCAACTTTTTGTTACAGGCAGACAGAGTGGGGTTTCCCCAAACACACACACACACACACACACACTGTCACACTAACAGCACACTACGCACACTGGGCCTCGGCAGAGCCATCAACACTTGGAACTGCCCTAACATACTCACAAACGTTTTCCCGACACACACATACACAAGAAACACACACAAACACCCATCGACTTTTTCTTACAGGCATACACAACGGTTTCCCGCGAACACACACACACACAGTCACACTTACAACACAGCACTCACAATCGGTATCCAGCAGAACCATCAACACTTGGAACTGCCCTAAAATATTGAAAAATGTGGTCGCGACACACACATACACATGAAACTCACACAAACATCCATCGACTTATTCTTACAGGCATACACAATGTTTTCCCGCCAACACAAACACACACAGAAACACACACTGCCACACTCACAACACAGCATTCACACTGGCACTTGGAACTGCCACAACATACTCACATACGTGGTCCCGACACACACATACACAAGAAACACACACAAACACCCATCGACTTTTTCTTAGAAGCATACACTGTGGGGTTCCCCCAAACACACACACACACACAGAGACACACACACACTATCACACTCACAACACAGCACTCTCACTGGGTCTCCAGCAGAGCCATCAACACTTGGAACTGCCCTAACATATTCACAAATGTGGTCCCGACACACACATACAGAAGAAACACACACAAACACCCATGGAATTTTTCTTATAGGCATACAGACTGGTTTCCTGCAAACACACACACAGACACGCACACACACTGTCACACTCACAACACACACTCACACTGGATATCCAGCAAACTCGTGAACACTTGGAACTGCCCTCACACACTCAGAAATGTGGATCTGAAACACTATACGCAAGAACACACAAATACACCCATCGACTTTTTCATACAGGCATACACAATGGTTACCCGAAAACACACACACACACACACACACACACACACTCTCACACTCACAACACAGCACTCACTCTGTACCTCGGCAGAGACATCAACACTTGGAACTGCCCTCACACACTCACAAATGTGGATCTGAAACACAATACGCAAGAACACACAAATACACCCATCGACTTTTTCATACAGGCATACACAATGGTTACCGGAAAACACACACACACACACACACACTGTCACACTCGCAACACAGCACTCACACTGGGCCTCGGCAGAGCCATCAACACTTGGAAATGCCCTAACATACTCACAAACGTTTTCCCGACACACACATACACAAGAAACACACACAAACACCCATCGACTTTTTCTTACAGGCGTACACAGGGGGTTCTGAAACACACACAGACACACACACACTATCACACTCACAACACAGCACTCACACTGGGTCTCCAACACAGCCGTCAACACTTGGAACTGCTTTAACATAATCACAAACATGGTCCTGACACACACATATACAAATAACACACACAAACACCCATCGACTTTTTCTTGCAGGCATACAGAATGGTTTCCTGCAAACACACACACACACACACACACACAAAAGTCACACTCACGACAGAGCACTCACATTGGATCTCCAGCAGAGCCATGAACACTTGGAATTACCTTAACATATTCACAAACGTGGTCCCGAAACACACATGCAGAAGAAACACACAAAAACACCCTATGACTTTTTCTTACAGACATACACAATGGTATCCAGCAAAACACACACACAGACACACACATACACTATCACACGCACAACACAGCACTCACACTGGGTCCCCGGCATAGCCATCAACAGTTGGAACTGCCCTAACATACTCACAAACGTGGTCCCAACACACACATACACAAGAAACACACACAAACTCCCATTGACTTTTACTTACAGTCATGCACAATGGTTTCCGCAAACACACACACACACACTATCACACTCACAACACAGCATTCACACTGGCACTTGAATCTGCCCTAACATACAAACAAACGTGGTCCCGACACACACATACACAAGAAACACACACAAACAGCCATCAACTTTTTGTTACAGGCAGACAGAGTGGGGTTTCCCCAAACACACACACACACACACACACACACACACACTGTCACACTAACAGCACACTACGCAAACTGGGCCTCGGCAGAGCCATCAACACTTGGAACTGCCCTAACATACTCACAAACGTTTTCCCGACACACACATACACAAGAAACACACACAAACACCCATCGACTTTTTCTTACAGGCATACACAACGGTTTCCCACGAACACACACACACACAGTCACACTTACAACACAGCACTCACAATGGGTATCCAGCAGAACCATCAACACTTGGAACTGCCCTAAAATATTGACAAATGTGGTCGCGACACACACATACACATGAAACTCACACAAACATCCATCGACTTATTCTTACAGGCATACACAATGTTTTCCCGCCAACACAAACACACACAGAAACACACACTGCCACACTCACAACACAGCATTCACACTGGCACTTGGAACTGCCACAACATACTCACATACGTGGTCCCGACACACACATACACAAGAAACACACACAAACACCCATCGACTTTTTCTTAGAAGCATACACTGTGGGGTTCCACCAAACACACACACACACAGAGACACACACACTATCACACTCACAACACAGCACTCTCACTGGGTCTCCAGCAGAGCCATCAACACTTGGAACTGCCCTAACATATTCACAAATGTGGTCCCGACACACACATACAGAAGAAACACACACAAACACCCATGGAATTTTTCTTATAGGCATACAGACTGGTTTCCTGCAAACACACACACAGACACGCACACACACTGTCACACTCACAACATACACTCACACTGGATATCCAGCAAACTCGTGAACACTTGGAACTGCCCTCACACACTCAGAAATGTGGATCTGAAACACAATACGCAAGAACACAAATACACCCATCGACTTTTTCATACAGGCATACACAATGGTTACCCGAAAACACACATACACACACACACACACACTCTCACACTCACAACACAGCACTCACTCTGTACCTCGGCAGAGACATCAACACTTGGAACTGCCCTCACACACTCACAAATGTGGATCTGAAACACAATACGCAAGAACACACAAATACACCCATCGACTTTTTCATACAGGCATACACAATGGTTACCGGAAAACACACACACACACACACACTGTCACACTCACAACACAGCCTTCACACTGGGCCTCGGCAGAGCCATCAACACTTGGAACTGCGCTAACATACTGACAAACGTTTTCCAGACACACACATACACAAGAAACACACACAAACACCCATCGACTTTTTCTTACAGGCGTACACAGGGGGTTCTGAAACACACACAGACACACACACACTATCACACTCACAACACAGCACTCACACTGGGTCTCCAACACAGCCGTCAACACTTGGAACTGCTTTAACATAATCACAAACATGGTCCTGACACACACATATACAAATAACACACACAAACACCCATCGACTTTTTCTTGCAGGCATACACAATGGTTTCCTGCAAACACACACACACACACACACACAAAAGTCATACTCACGACAGAGCACTCACATTGGATCTCCAGCAGAGCCATGAACACTTGGAATTACCTTAACATATTCACAAACGTGGTCCCGAAACACACATGCAGAAGAAACACACAAAAACACCCTATGACTTTTTCTTACAGACATACACAATGGTATCCAGCAAAACACACACACACACACATACACTATCACACGCACAACACAGCACTCACACTGGGTCCCCGGCATAGCCATCAACAGTTGGAACTGCCCTAACATACTCACAAACGTGGTCCCGACACACACATACACAAGAAACACACACAAACTCCCATTGACTTTTACTTACAGTCATGCACAATGGTTTCCGCAAACACACACACACACACACTATCACACTCACAACACAGCATTCACACTGGCACTTGAATCTGCCCTAACATACAAACAAACGTGGTCCCGACACACACATACACAAGAAACACACACAAACACCCATCAACATTTTGTTACAGGCAGACAGAGTGGGGTTTCCCCAAACACACACACACACACACACACACTGTCACACTAACAGCACACTACGCACACTGGGCCTCGGCAGAGCCATCAACACTTGGAACTGCCCTAACATACTCACAAACGTTTTCCCGACACACACATACACAAGAAACACACACAAACACCCATTGACTTTTTCTTACAGGCATACACAACGGTTTCCCGCGAACACACACACACACAGTCACACTTACAACACAGCACTCACAATGGGTATCCAGCAGAACCATCAACACTTGGAACTGCCCTAAAATATTGACAAATGTGGTCGCGACACACACATACACATGAAACTCACACAAACATCCATCGCCTTATTCTTACAGGCATACACAATGTTTTCCCGCCAACACAAACACACACAGAAACACACACTGCCACACTCACAACACAGCATTCACACTGGCACTTGGAACTGCCACAACATACTCACATACGTGGTCCCGACACACACATACACAAGAAACACACACAAACACCCATCGACTTTTTCTTAGAAGCATACACTGTGGGGTTCCCCCAAACACACACACACACAGAGACACACACACACTATCATACTCACAACACAGCACTCTCACTGGGTCTCCAGCAGAGCCATCAACACTTGGAACTGCCCTAACATATTCACAAATGTGGTCCCGACACACACATACAGAAGAAACACACACAAACACCCATGGAATTTTTCTTATAGGCATACAGACTGGTTTCCTGCAAACACACACACAGACACGCACACACACTGTCACACTCACAACATACACTCACACTGGATATCCAGCAAACTCGTGAACACTTGGAACTGCCCTCACACACTCAGAAATGTGGATCTGAAACACAATACGCAAGAACACACAAATACACCCATCGACTTTTTCATACAGGCATACACAATGGTTACCCGAAAACACACATACACACACACACACACACTCTCACACTCACAACACAGCACTCACTCTGTACCTCGGCAGAGACATCAACACTTGGAACTGCCCTCACACACTCACAAATGTGGATCTGAAACACAATACGCAAGAACACACAAATACACCCATCGACTTTTTCATACAGGCATACACAATGGTTACCGGAAAACACACGCACACACACACACTGTCACACTCGTAACACAGCCTTCACACTGGGCCTCGGCAGAGCCATCAACACTTGGAACTGCGCTAACATACTGACAAACGTTTTCCCGACACACACATACACAAGAAACACACACAAACACAAATCGACTTTTTCTTACAGGCGTACACAGGGGGTTCTGAAACACACACAGACACACACACACTATCACACTCACAACACAGCACTCACACTGGGTCTCCAACACAGCCGTCAACACTTGGAACTGCTTTAACATAATCACAAACATGGTCCTGACACACACATATACAAATAACACACACAAACACCCATCGACTTTTTCTTGCAGGCATACAGAATGGTTTCCTGCAAACACACACACACACACACACACACAAAAGTCACACTCACGACAGAGCACTCACATTGGATCTCCAGCAGAGCCATGAACACTTGGAATTACCTTAACATATTCACAAACGTGGTCCCGAAACACACATGCAGAAGAAACACACAAAAACACCCTATGACTTTTTCTTACAGACATACACAATGGTATCCAGCAAAACACACACACAGACACACACATACACTATCACACGCACAACACAGCACTCACACTGGGTCCCCGGCATAGCCATCAACAGTTGGAACTGCCCTAACATACTCACAAACGTGGTCCCAACACACACATACACAAGAAACACACACAAACTCCCATTGACTTTTACTTACAGTCATGCACAATGGTTTCCGCAAACACACACACACACACTATCACACTCACAACACAGCATTCACACTGGCACTTGAATCTGCCCTAACATACAAACAAACGTGGTCCCGACACACACATACACAAGAAACACACACAAACAGCCATCAACTTTTTGTTACAGGCAGACAGAGTGGGGTTTCCCCAAACACACACACACACACACACACACACACACTGTCACACTAACAGCACACTACGCAAACTGGGCCTCGGCAGAGCCATCAACACTTGGAACTGCCCTAACATACTCACAAACGTTTTCCCGACACACACATACACAAGAAACACACACAAACACCCATCGACTTTTTCTTACAGGCATACACAACGGTTTCCCACGAACACACACACACACAGTCACACTTACAACACAGCACTCACAATGGGTATCCAGCAGAACCATCAACACTTGGAACTGCCCTAAAATATTGACAAATGTGGTCGCGACACACACATACACATGAAACTCACACAAACATCCATCGACTTATTCTTACAGGCATACACAATGTTTTCCCGCCAACACAAACACACACAGAAACACACACTGCCACACTCACAACACAGCATTCACACTGGCACTTGGAACTGCCACAACATACTCACATACGTGGTCCCGACACACACATACACAAGAAACACACACAAACACCCATCGACTTTTTCTTAGAAGCATACACTGTGGGGTTCCACCAAACACACACACACACAGAGACACACACACTATCACACTCACAACACAGCACTCTCACTGGGTCTCCAGCAGAGCCATCAACACTTGGAACTGCCCTAACATATTCACAAATGTGGTCCCGACACACACATACAGAAGAAACACACACAAACACCCATGGAATTTTTCTTATAGGCATACAGACTGGTTTCCTGCAAACACACACACAGACACGCACACACACTGTCACACTCACAACATACACTCACACTGGATATCCAGCAAACTCGTGAACACTTGGAACTGCCCTCACACACTCAGAAATGTGGATCTGAAACACAATACGCAAGAACACAAATACACCCATCGACTTTTTCATACAGGCATACACAATGGTTACCCGAAAACACACATACACACACACACACACACTCTCACACTCACAACACAGCACTCACTCTGTACCTCGGCAGAGACATCAACACTTGGAACTGCCCTCACACACTCACAAATGTGGATCTGAAACACAATACGCAAGAACACACAAATACACCCATCGACTTTTTCATACAGGCATACACAATGGTTACCGGAAAACACACACACACACACACACTGTCACACTCACAACACAGCCTTCACACTGGGCCTCGGCAGAGCCATCAACACTTGGAACTGCGCTAACATACTGACAAACGTTTTCCAGACACACACATACACAAGAAACACACACAAACACCCATCGACTTTTTCTTACAGGCGTACACAGGGGGTTCTGAAACACACACAGACACACACACACTATCACACTCACAACACAGCACTCACACTGGGTCTCCAACACAGCCGTCAACACTTGGAACTGCTTTAACATAATCACAAACATGGTCCTGACACACACATATACAAATAACACACACAAACACCCATCGACTTTTTCTTGCAGGCATACACAATGGTTTCCTGCAAACACACACACACACACACACACAAAAGTCACACTCACGACAGAGCACTCACATTGGATCTCCAGCAGAGCCATGAACACTTGGAATTACCTTAACATATTCACAAACGTGGTCCCGAAACACACATGCAGAAGAAACACACAAAAACACCCTATGACTTTTTCTTACAGACATACACAATGGTATCCAGCAAAACACACACACACACACATACACTATCACACGCACAACACAGCACTCACACTGGGTCCCCGGCATAGCCATCAACAGTTGGAACTGCCCTAACATACTCACAAACGTGGTCCCGACACACACATACACAAGAAACACACACAAACTCCCATTGACTTTTACTTACAGTCATGCACAATGGTTTCCGCAAACACACACACACACACACTATCACACTCACAACACAGCATTCACACTGGCACTTGAATCTGCCCTAACATACAAACAAACGTGGTCCCGACACACACATACACAAGAAACACACACAAACACCCATCAACATTTTGTTACAGGCAGACAGAGTGGGGTTTCCCCAAACACACACACACACACACACACACTGTCACACTAACAGCACACTACGCACACTGGGCCTCGGCAGAGCCATCAACACTTGGAACTGCCCTAACATACTCACAAACGTTTTCCCGACACACACATACACAAGAAACACACACAAACACCCATTGACTTTTTCTTACAGGCATACACAACGGTTTCCCGCGAACACACACACACACAGTCACACTTACAACACAGCACTCACAATGGGTATCCAGCAGAACCATCAACACTTGGAACTGCCCTAAAATATTGACAAATGTGGTCGCGACACACACATACACATGAAACTCACACAAACATCCATCGCCTTATTCTTACAGGCATACACAATGTTTTCCCGCCAACACAAACACACACAGAAACACACACTGCCACACTCACAACACAGCATTCACACTGGCACTTGGAACTGCCACAACATACTCACATACGTGGTCCCGACACACACATACACAAGAAACACACACAAACACCCATCGACTTTTTCTTAGAAGCATACACTGTGGGGTTCCCCCAAACACACACACACACAGAGACACACACACACTATCATACTCACAACACAGCACTCTCACTGGGTCTCCAGCAGAGCCATCAACACTTGGAACTGCCCTAACATATTCACAAATGTGGTCCCGACACACACATACAGAAGAAACACACACAAACACCCATGGAATTTTTCTTATAGGCATACAGACTGGTTTCCTGCAAACACACACACAGACACGCACACACACTGTCACACTCACAACATACACTCACACTGGATATCCAGCAAACTCGTGAACACTTGGAACTGCCCTCACACACTCAGAAATGTGGATCTGAAACACAATACGCAAGAACACACAAATACACCCATCGACTTTTTCATACAGGCATACACAATGGTTACCCGAAAACACACATACACACACACACACACACTCTCACACTCACAACACAGCACTCACTCTGTACCTCGGCAGAGACATCAACACTTGGAACTGCCCTCACACACTCACAAATGTGGATCTGAAACACAATACGCAAGAACACACAAATACACCCATCGACTTTTTCATACAGGCATACACAATGGTTACCGGAAAACACACGCACACACACACACTGTCACACTCGTAACACAGCCTTCACACTGGGCCTCGGCAGAGCCATCAACACTTGGAACTGCGCTAACATACTGACAAACGTTTTCCCGACACACACATACACAAGAAACACACACAAACACAAATCGACTTTTTCTTACAGGCGTACACAGGGGGTTCTGAAACACACACAGACACACACACACTATCACACTCACAACACAGCACTCACACTGGGTCTCCAACACAGCCGTCAACACTTGGAACTGCTTTAACATAATCACAAACATGGTCCTGACACACACATATACAAATAACACACACAAACACCCATCGACTTTTTCTTGCAGGGATACACAATGGTTTCCTGCAAACACACACACACACACACACAAAAGTCACACTCACGACAGAGCACTCACATTGGATCTCCAGCAGAGCCATGAACACTTGGAATTACCTTAACATATTCACAAACGTGGTCCCGAAACACACATGCAGAAGAAACACACAAAAACACCCTACGACTTTTTCTTACAGACATACACAATGGTATCCAGCAAAACACACACACACACACATACACTATCACACGCACAACACAGCACTCACACTGGGTCCCCGGCATAGCCATCAACAGTTGGAACTGCCCTAACATACTCACAAACGTGGTCCCGACACACACATACACAAGAAACACACACAAACTCCCATTGACTTTTACTTACAGTCATGCACAATGGTTTCCGCAAACACACACACACACACTCTCACACTCACAACACAGCGTTCACACTGGCACTTGAATCTGCCCTAACATACAAACAAACGTGGTCCCAACACACACATACACAAGAAACACACACAAACACCCATCAACATTTTGTTACAGGCAGACAGAGTGGGGTTTCCCCAAACACACACACACACACACACACACACTGTCACACTAACAAAACACTATGCACACTGGGCCTCGGCAGAGCCATCAACACTTGGAACTGCCCTAACATACTCACAAACGTTTTCCCGACACACACATACACAAGAAACACACACAAACACCCATCGACTTTTTCTTACAGGCATACACAACGGTTTCCCGCGAACACACACACACACAGTCACACTTACAACACAGCACTCACAATGGGTATCCAGCAGAACCATCAACACTTGGAACTGCCCTAAAATATTGACAAATGTGGTCGCGACACACACATACACATGAAACTCACACAAACATCCATCGACTTATTCTTACAGGCATACACAATGTTTTCCCGCCAACACAAACACACACAGAAACACACACTGCCACACTCACAACACAGCATTCACACTGGCACTTGGAACTGCCACAACATACTCACATACGTGGTCCCGACACACACATACACAAGAAACACACACAAACACCCATCGACTTTTCTTAAGCATACACTGTCGGGTTCCCCCAAACACACACACACAGAGACACACACACACTATCACACTCACAACACAGCACTCTCACTGGGTCTCCAGCAGAGCCATCAACACTTGGAACTGCCCTAACATATTCACAAATGTGGTCCCGACTCACACATACAGAAGAAACACACACAAACACCCATGGAATTTTTCTTATAGGCATACAGACTGGTTTCCTGCAAACACACACACAGACACGCACACACACTGTCACACTCACAACACACACTCACACTGGATATCCAGCAAACTCGTGAACACTTGGAACTGCCCTCACACACTCAGAAATGTGGATCTGAAACACAATACGCAAGAACACACAAATACACCCATCGACTTTTTCATACAGGCATACACAATGGTTACCCGAAAACACACATACACACACACACACACACTCTCACACTCAAAACACAGCACTCACTATGTACCTCGGCAGAGACATCAACACTTGGAACTGCCCTCACACACTCACAAATGTGGATCTGAAACACAATACGCAAGAACACACAAATACACCCATCGACTTTTTCATACAGGCATACACAATGGTTACCGGAAAACACACACACACACACACACACTGTCACACTCGCAACACAGCCTTCACACTGGGACTCGGCAGAGCCATCAACACTTGGAACTGCCCTCACATACTCACAAACGTTTTCCCGACACACACATACACAAGAAACACACACAAACACCCATCGACTTTTTCTTACAGGCGTACACAGGGGGTTCTGAAACACACACAGACACCCACACACTATCACACTCACAACACAGCACTCACACTGGGTCTCCAACACAGCCGTCAACACTTGGAACTGCTTTAACATAATCACAAACATGGTCCTGACACACACATATACAAATAACACACACAAACACCCATCGACTTTTTCTTGCAGGCATACACAATAGTTTCCTGCAAACACACACACACACACACACACACACAAAAGTCACACTCACGACAGAGCACTCACATTGGATCTCCAGCAGAGCCATGAACACTTGGAATTACCTTAACATATTCACAAACGTGCTCCCGAAACACACATGCAGAAGAAACACACAAAAACACCCTACGACTTTTTCTTACAGACATACACAATGGTATCCAGCAAAACACACACACACACACACATACACTATCACATGCACAACACAGCACTCACACTGGGTCCCCGGCATAGCCATCAACAGTTGGAACTGCCCTAACATACTCACAAACGTGGTCCCGACACACACATACACAAGAAACACACACAAACTCCCATTGACTTTTACTTACAGTCATGCACAATGGTTTCCGCAAACACACACACACACACACTATCACACTCACAACACAGCATTCACACTGGCACTTGAATCTGCCCTAACATACAAACAAACGTGGTCCCGACACACACATACACAAGAAACACACACAAACACCCATCAACATTTTGTTACAGGCAGACAGAGTGGGGTTTGCCCAACACACACACACACACACACACACACACACACTGTCACACTAACAGCACACTACGCACACTGGGCCTCGGCAGAGCCATCAACACTTGGAACTGCCCTAACATACTCACAAACGTTTTCCCGACACACACATACACAAGAAACACACACAAACACCCATCGACTTTTTCTTACAGGCATACACAACGGTTTCCCGCGAACACACACACACACAGTCACACTTACAACACAGCACTCACAATGGGTATCCAGCAGAACCATCAACACTTGGAACTGCCCTAAAATATTGACAAATGTGGTCGCGACACACACATACACATGAAACTCACACAAACATCCATCGCCTTATTCTTACAGGCATACACAATGTTTTCCCGCCAACACAAACACACACAGAAACACACACTGCCACACTCACAACACAGCATTCACACTGGCACTTGGAACTGCCACAACATACTCACATACGTGGTCCCGACACACACATACACAAGAAACACACACAAACACCCATCGACTTTTTCTTAGAAGCATACACTGTGGGGTTCCCCCAAACACACACACACACAGAGACACACACACACTATCACACTCACAACACAGCACTCTCACTGGGTCTCCAGCAGAGCCATCAAAACTTGGAACTGCCCTAACATATTCACAAATGTGGTCCCGACACACACATACAGAAGAAACACACACAAACACCCATGGAATTTTTCTTATAGGCATACAGACTGGTTTCCTGCAAACACACACACAGACACGCACACACACTGTCACACTCACAACACACACTCACACTGGATATCCAGCCAACTCGTGAACACTTGGAACTGCCCTCACACACTCACAAATGTGGATCTGAAACACAATACGAAAGAACACACAAATACACCCATCGACTTTTTCATACAGGCATACACAATGGTTACCGGAAAACACACACACACACACACAAACACTGTCACACTCGCAACACAGCACTCACACTGGGCCTCGGCAGAGCCATCAACACTTGGAACTGCCCTAACATACTGACAAACGTTTTCCCGACACACACATACACAAGAAACACACACAAACACCCATCGACTTTTTCTTACAGGCGTACACAGGGGGTTCTGAAACACACACAGACACACACACACTATCACACTCACAACACAGCACTCACACTGGGTCTCCAACACAGCCGTCAACACTTGGAACTGCTTTAACATAATCACAAACATGGTCCTGACACACACATATACAAATAACACACACAAACACCCATCGACTTTTTCTTGCAGGCATACACAATGGTTTCCTGCAAACACACACACAAACACACACACACACACACAAAAGTCACACTCACGACAGAGCACTCACATTGGATCTCCAGCAGAGCCATGAACACTTGGAATTACCTTAACATATTCACAAACGTGGTCCCGAAACACACATGCAGAAGAAACACACAAAAACACCCTACGACTTTTTCTTACAGACATACACAATGGTATCCAGCAAAACACACACACACACACACACATACACTATCACACGCACAACACAGCACTCACACTGGGTCCCCGGCATAGCCATCAACCGTTGGAACTGCCCTAACATACTCACAAACGTGGTCCCGACACACACATACACAAGAAACACACACAAACTCCCATTGCTTTTACTTACAGTCATGCACAATGGTTTCCGCAAACACACACACACACACACTATCACACTCACAACACAGCATTCACACTGGCACTTGAATCTGCCCTAACATACAAACAAACGTGGTCCCGACACACACATACACAAGAAACACACACAAACACCCATCAACATTTTGTTACAGGCAGACAGAGTGGGGTTTCCCCAAACACACACACACACACACACACACTGTCACACTAACAGCACAGTACGCACACTGGGCCTCGGCAGAGCCATCAACACTTGGAACTGCCCTAACATACTCACAAACGTTTTCCCGACACACACATACAGAAGAAACACACACAAACACCCATCGACTTTTTCTTACAGGCATACACAACGGTTTCCCGCGAACACACACACACAGAGTCACACTTACAACACAGCACTCACAATGGGTATCCAGCAGAACCATCAACACTTGGAACTGCCCTAAAATATTGACAAATGTGGTCGCGACACACACATACACATGAAACTCACACAAACATCCATCGACTTATTCTTACAGGCATACACAATGTTTTCCCGCCAACACAAACACACACAGAAACACACACTGCCACACTCACAACACAGCATTCACACTGGCACTTGGAACTGCCACAACATACTCACATACGTGGTCCCGACACACACATACACAAGAAACACACACAAACACCCATCGACTTTTTCTTAGAAGCATACACTGTGGGGCTCCCCCAAACACACACACACACAGAGACACACACACACTATCACACTCACAACACAGCACTCTCACTGGGTCTCCAGCAGAGCCATCAACACTTGGAACTGCCCTAACATATTCACAAATGTGGTCCCGACACACACATACAGAAGAAACACACACAAACACCCATGGAATTTTTCTTATAGGCATACAGACTGGTTTCCTGCAAACACACACACAGACACGCACACACACTGTCACACTCACAACACACACTCACACTGGATATCCAGCAAACTCGTGAACACTTGGAACTGCCCTCACACACTCAGAAATGTGGATCTGAAACACTATACGCAAGAACACACAAATACACCCATCGACTTTTTCATACAGGCATACACAATGGTTACCCGAAAACACACACACACACACACACACACACACTCTCACACTCACAACACAGCACTCACTCTGTACCTCGGCAGAGACATCAACACTTGGAACTGCCCTCACACACTCACAAATGTGGATCTGAAACACAATACGCAAGAACACACAAATACACCCATCGACTTTTTCATACAGGCATACACAATGGTTATCGGAAAACTAACACACACACACACACACAGTGTCACACTCGCAACACACCACTCACACTGGGCCTCGGCAGAGCCATCAACACTTGGAACTGCGCTAACATACTGACAAACGTTTTCCCAACACACACATACACAAGAAACACACACAAACACCCATCGACTTTTTCTTACAGGCGTACACAGGGGGTTCTGAAACACACACAGACACACACACACTATCACACTCACAACACAGCACTCACACTGGGTCTCCAACACAGCCGTCAACACTTGGAACTGCTTTAACATAATCACAATCATGATCCTGACACACACATATACAAATAACACACACAAACACCCATCGACTTTTTCTTGCAGGCATACACAATGGTTTCCTGCAAACACACACACACACACACACACACAAAAGTCACACTCACGACAGAGCACTCACATTGGATCTCCAGCAGAGCCATGAACACTTGGAATTACCTTAACATATTCACAAACGTGGTCCCGAAACACACATGCAGAAGAAACACACAAAAACACCCTACGACTTTTTCTTACAGACATACACAATGGTATCCAGCAAAACACACACACACACACACATACACTATCACACGCACAACACAGCACTCACACTGGGTCCCCGGCATAGCCATCAACAGTTGGAACTGCCCTAACATACTCACAAACGTGGTCCGAACACACACATACACAAGAAACACGCACAAACTCCCATTGACTTTTACTTACAGTCATGCACAATGGTTTCCGCAAACACACACACACACACTATCACACTCACAACACAGCATTCACACTGGCACTTGAATCTGCCCTAACATACAAACAAACGTGGTCCCGACACACACATACACAAGAAACACACACAAACTCCCATTGACTTTTACTTACAGTCATGCACAATGGTTTCCGCAAACACACACACACACACTATCACACTCACAACACAGCATTCACACTGGCACTTGAATCTGCCCTAACATACAAACAAACGTGGTCCCGACACACACATACACAAGAAACACACACAAACAGCCATCAACTTTTTGTTACAGGCAGACAGAGTGGGGTTTCCCCAAACACACACACACACACACACACACTGTCACACTAACAGCACAGTACGCAAACTGGGCCTCGGCAGAGCCATCAACACTTGGAACTGCCCTAACATACTCACAAACGTTTTCCCGACACACACATACACAAGAAACACACACAAACACCCATCGACTTTTTCTTACAGGCATACACAACGGTTTCCCGCGAACACACACACACACAGTCACACTTACAACACAGCACTCACAATGGGTATCCAGCAGAACAATCAACACTTGGAACTGCCCTAAAATATTGACAAATGTGGTCGCGACACACACATACACATGAAACTCACACACACATCCATCGACTTATTCTTACAGGCATACACAATGCTTTCCCGCCAACACAAACACACACAGAAACACACACTGCCACACTCACAACACAGCATTCACACTGGCACTTGGAACTGCCACAACATACTCACATACGTGGTCCCGACACACACATACACAAGAAACACACACAAACACCCATCGACTTTTTCTTAGAAGCATACACTGTGGGGTTCCCCCAAACACACACACACACAGAGACACACACACACTATCACACTCACAACACAGCACTCTCACTGGGTCTCCAGCAGAGCCATCAACACTTGGAACTGCCCTAACATATTCACAAATGTGGTCCCGACACACACATACAGAAGAAACACACACAAACACCCATGGAATTTTTCTTATAGGCATACAGACTGGTTTCCTGCAAACACACACACAGACACGCACACACACTGTCACACTCACAACACACACTCACACTGGATATCCAGCAAACTCGTGAACACTTGGAACTGCCCTCACACACTCAGAAATGTGGATCTGAAACACAATACGCAAGAACACACAAATACACCCATCGACTTTTTCATACAGGCATACACAATGGTTACCCGAAAACACACACACACACACACACACTCTCACACTCACAACACAGCACTCACTCTGTACCTCGGCAGAGACATCAACACTTGGAACTGCCCTCACACACTCACAAATGTGGATCTGAAACACAATACGCAAGAACACACAAATACACCCATCGACTTTTTCATACAGGCATACACAATGGTTACCGGAAAACACACACACACACACACACACACACTCTCACACTCACAACACAGCACTCACTCTGTACCTCGGCAGAGACATCAACACTTGGAACTGCCCTCACACACTCACAAATGTGGATCTGAAACACAATACGCAAGAACACACAAATACACCCATCGACTTTTTCATACAGGCATACACAATGGTTACCCGAAAACACACACACACACACACACACACACACTGTCACACTCGCAACACAGCACTCACACTGGGCCTCGGCAGAGCCATCAACACTTGGAACTGCCCTAACATACTCACAAACGTTTTCCCGACACACACATACACAAGAAACACACACAAACACCCATCGACTTTTTCTTACAGGCGTACACAGGGGGTTTTGAAACACACACAGACACACACACACTATCACACTCACAACACAGCACTCACACTGGGTCTCCAACACAGCCGTCAACACTTGGAACTGCTTTAACATAATCACAAACATGGTCCTGACACACACATATACAAATAACACACACAAACACCCATCGACTCTTTCTTGCAGGCATACACAATGGTTTCCTGCAAACACACACACACACACACACAAAAGTCACACTCACGACAGAGCACTCACATTGGATCTCCAGCAGAGCCATGAACACTTGGAATTACCTTAACATATTCACAAACGTGGTCCCGAAACACACATGCAGAAGAAACACACAAAAACACCCTACGACTTTTTCTTACAGACATACACAATGGTATCCAGCAAAACACACACACACACACACATACACTATCACACGCACAACACAGCACTCACACTGGGTCCCCGGCATAGCCATCAACAGTTGGAACTGCCCTAACATACTCACAAACGTGGTCCCGACACACACATACACAAGAAACACACACAAACTCCCATTGACTTTTACTTACAGTCATGCACAATGGTTTCCGCAAACACACACACACACACACTATCACACTCACAACACAGCATTCACACTGTCACTTGAATCTGCCCTAACATACAAACAAACGTGGTCCCGACACACACATACAGAAGAAACACACACAAACACCCATCAACTTTTTGTTACAGACAGACAGAGTGGGGTTTCCCCAAAACACACACACACACACACACACTGTCACACTAACAGCACACTACGCACACTGGGCCTCGGCAGAGCCATCAACACTTGGAACTGCCCTAACATACTCACAAACGTTTTCCCGACACACACATACACAAGAAACACACACAAACACCCATCGACTTTTTCTTACAGGCATACACAACGGTTTCCCGCGAACACACACACACACAGTCACACTTACAACACAGCACTCACAATGGGTATCCAGCAGAACCATCAACACTTGGAACTGCCCTAAAATATTGACAAATGTGGTCGCGACACACACATACACATGAAACTCACACAAACATCCATCGCCTTATTCTTACAGGCATACACAAAGTTTTCCCGCCAACACAAACACACACAGAAACACACACTGCCACACTCACAACACAGCATTCACACTGGCACTTGGAACTGCCACAACATACTCACATACGTGGTCCCGACACACACATACAGAAGAAACACACACAAACACCCATGGAATTTTTCTTATAGGCATACAGACTGGTTTCCTGCAAACACACACACAGACACGCACACACACTGTCACACTCACAACACACACTCACACTGGATATCCAGCAAACTCGTGAACACTTGGAACTGCCCTCACACACTCAGAAATGTGGATCTGAAACACTATACGCAAGAACACACAAATACACCCATCGACTTTTTCATACAGGCATACACAATGGTTACCCGAAAACACACATACACACACACACACACACACTCTCACACTCACAACACAGCACTCACTCTGTACCTCGGCAGAGACATCAACACTTGGAACTGCCCTCACACACTCACAAATGTGGATCTGAAACACAATACGCAAGAACACACAAATACACCCATCGACTTTTTCATACAGGCATACACAATGGTTACCGGAAAACACACACACACACACACACACACTGTCACACTCGCAACACAGCACTCACACTGGGCCTCGGCAGAGCCATCAACACTTGGAACTGCCCTAACATACTCACAAACGTTTTCCCGACACACACATACACAAGAAACACACACAAACACCCATCGACTTTTTCTTACAGGCGTACACAGGGGGTTCTGAAACACACACAGACACACACACTATCACACTCACAACACAGCACTCACACTGGGTCTCCAACACAGCCGTCAACACTTGGAACTGCTTTAACATAATCACAAACATGGTCCTGACACACACATATACAAATAACACACACAAACACCCATCGACTTTTTCTTGCAGGCATACACAATGGTTTCCTGCAAACACACACACACACACACACACACAAAAGTCACACTCACGACAGAGCACTCACATTGGATCTCCAGCAGAGCCATGAACACTTGGAATTACCTTAACATATTCACAAACGTGGTCCCGAAACACACATGCAGAAGAAACACACAAAAACACCCTATGACTTTTTCTTACAGACATACACAATGGTATCCAGCAAAACACACACACACACACACACACACATACACTATCACACGCACAACACAGCACTCACACTGGGTCCCCGGCATAGCCATCAACAGTTGGAACTGCCCTAACATACTCACAAACGTGGTCCCGACACACACATACACAAGAAACACACACAAACTCCCATTGACTTTTACTTACAGTCATGCACAATGGTTTCCGCAAACACACACACACACACTATCACACTCACAACACAGCATTCACACTGGCACTTGAATCTGCCCTAACATACAAACAAACGTGGTCCCGACACACACATACACAAGAAACACACACAAACAGCCATCAACTTTTTGTTACAGGCAGACAGAGTGGGGTTTCCCAACACACACACACACACACACACACACACACACTGTCACACTAACAGCACACTACGCAAACTGGGCCTCGGCAGAGCCATCAACACTTGGAACTGCCCTAACATACTCACAAACGTTTTCCCGACACACACATACACAAGAAACACACACAAACACCCATCGACTTTTTCTTACAGGCATACACAACGGTTTCCCGCGAACACACACACACAGAGTCACACTTACAACACAGCACTCACAATGGGTATCCAGCAGAACCATCAACACTTGGAACTGCCCTAAAATATTGACAAATGTGGTCGCGACACACACATACACATGAAACTCACACAAACATCCATCGCCTTATTCTTACAGGCATACACAATGTTTTCCCGCCAACACAAACACACACAGAAACACACACTGCCACACTCACAACACAGCATTCACACTGGCACTTGGAACTGCCACAACATACTCACATACGTGGTCCCGACACACACATACACAAGAAACACACACAAACACCCATCGACTTTTTCTTAGAAGCATACACTGTGGGGTTCCCCCAAACACACACACACACAGAGACACACACACTATCACACTCACAACACAGCACTCTCACTGGGTCTCCAGCAGAGCCATCAACACTTGGAACTGCCCTAACATATTCACAAATGTGGTCCCGACACACACATACAGAAGAAACACACACAAACACCCATGGAATTTTTCTTATAGGCATACAGACTGGTTTCCTGCAAACACACACACAGACACGCACACACACTGTCACACTCACAACATACACTCACACTGGATATCCAGCAAACTCGTGAACACTTGGAACTGCCCTCACACACTCAGAAATGTGGATCTGAAACACAATACGCAAGAACACACAAATACACCCATCGACTTTTTCATACAGGCATACACAATGGTTACCCGAAAACACACATACACACACACACACACACTCTCACACTCACAACACAGCACTCACTCTGTACCTCGGCAGAGACATCAACACTTGGAACTGCCCTCACACACTCACAAATGTGGATCTGAAACACAATACGCAAGAACACACAAATACACCCATCGACTTTTTCATACAGGCATACACAATGGTTATTGGAAAACTAACACACACACACACACTGTCACACTCGCAACACAGCACTCACACTGGGCCTCGGCAGAGCCATCAACACTTGGAACTGCGCTAACATACTGACAAACGTTTTCCCGACACACACATACACAAGAAACACACACAAACACCCATCGACTTTTTCTTACAGGCGTACACAGGGGGTTCTGAAACACACACAGACACACACACACTATCACACTCACAACACAGCACTCACACTGGGTCTCCAACACAGCCGTCAACACTTGGAACTGCTTTAACATAATCACAAACATGGTCCTGACACACACATATACAAATAACACACACAAACACCCATCGACTTTTTCTTGCAGGCATACACAATGGTTTCCTGCAAACACACACACACACACACACAAAAGTCACACTCACGACAGAGCACTCACATTGGTTCTCCAGCAGAGCCATGAACACTTGGAATTACCTTAACATATTCACAAACGTGGTCCCGAAACACACATGCAGAAGAAACACACAAAAACACCCTACGACTTTTTCTTACAGACATACACAATGGTATCCAGCAAAACACACACACACACATACACTATCACACGCACAACACAGCACTCACACTGGGTCCCCGGCATAGCCATCAACAGTTGGAACTGCCCTAACATACTCACAAACGTGGTCCCGACACACACATACACAAGAAACACACACAAACTCCCATTGACTTTTACTTACAGTCATGCACAATGGTTTCCGCAAACACACACACACACACTATCACACTCACAACACAGCATTCACACTGGCACTTGAATCTGCCCTAACATACAAACAAACGTGGTCCCGACACACACATACACAAGAAACACACACAAACACCCATCAACATTTTGTTACAGGCAGACAGAGTGGGGTTTCCCCAAACACACACACACACACACACACTGTCACACTAACAAAACACTATGCACACTGGGCCTCGGCAGAGCCATCAACACTTGGAACTGCCCTAACATACTCACAAACGTTTTCCCGACACACACATACACAAGAAACACACACAAACACCCATCGACTTTTTCTTACAGGCATACACAACGGTTTCCCGCGAACACACACACACACAGTCACACTTACAACACAGCACTCACAATGGGTATCCAGCAGAACCATCAACACTTGGAACTGCCCTAAAATATTGACAAATGTGGTCGCGACACACACATACACATGAAACTCACACAAACATCCATCGCCTTATTCTTACAGGCATACACAATGTTTTCCCGCCAACACAAACACACACAGAAACGCACACTGCCACACTCACAACACAGCATTCACACTGGCACTTGGAACTGCCACAACATACTCACATACGTGGTCCCGACACACACATACACAAGAAACACACACAAACACCCATCGACTTTTTCTTAGAAGCATACACTGTCGGGTTCCCCCAAACACACACACACACAGAGACACACACACACTATCACACTCACAACACAGCACTCTCACTGGGTCTCCAGCAGAGCCATCAACACTTGGAACTGCCCTAACATATTCACAAATGTGGTCCCGACACACACATACAGAAGAAACACACACAAACACCCATGGAATTTTTCTTATAGGCATACAGACTGGTTTCCTGCAAACACACACACAGACACGCACACACACTGTCACACTCACAACACACACTCACACTGGATATCCAGCAAACTCGTGAACACTTGGAACTGCCCTCACACACTCAGAAATGTGGATCTGAAACACAATACGCAAGAACACACAAATACACCCATCGACTTTTTCATACAGGCATACACAATGGTTACCCGAAAACACACATACACACACACACACACACTCTCACACTCACAACACAGCACTCACTCTGTACCTCGGCAGAGACATCAACACTTGGAACTGCCCTCACACACTCACAAATGTGGATCTGAAACACAATACGCAAGAACACACAAATACACCCATCGACTTTTTCATACAGGCATACACAATGGTTACCGGAAAACACACACACACACACACACACACTGTCACACTCGCAACACAGCACTCACACTGGGCCTCGGCAGAGCCATCAACACTTAGAACTGCGCTAACATACTCACAAACGTTTTCCCGACACACACATACACAAGAAACACACACAAACACCCATCGACTTTTTCTTACAGGCGTACACAGGGGGTTCTGAAACACACACAGACACACACACTATCACACTCACAACACAGCACTCACACTGGGTCTCCAACACAGCCGTCAACACTTGGAACTGCTTTAACATAATCACAAACATGGTCCTGACACACACATATACAAATAACACACACAAACACCCATCGACTTTTTCTTGCAGGCATACAGAATGGTTTCCTGCAAACACACACACACACACACACACACAAAAGTCACACTCACGACAGAGCACTCACATTGGATCTCCAGCACAGCCATGAACACTTGGAATTACCTTAACATATTCACAAACGTGGTCCCGAAACACACATGCAGAAGAAACACACAAAAACACCCTATGACTTTTTCTTACAGACATACACAATGGTATCCAGCAAAACACACACACACACACACACATACACTATCACACGCACAACACAGCACTCACACTGGGTCCCCGGCATAGCCATCAACAGTTGGAACTGCCCTAACATACTCACAAACGTGGTCCCAACACACACATACACAAGAAACACACACAAACTCCCATTGACTTTTACTTACAGTCATGCACAATGGTTTCCGCAAACACACACACACACACTATCACACTCACAACACAGCATTCACACTGGCACTTGAATCTGCCCTAACATACAAACAAACGTGGTCCCGACACACACATACACAAGAAACACACACAAACAGCCATCAACTTTTTGTTACAGGCAGACAGAGTGGGGTTTCCCAAAACACACACACACACACACACACACTGTCACACTAACAGCACACTACGCAAACTGGGCCTCGGCAGAGCCATCAACACTTGGAACTGCCCTAACATACTCACAAACGTTTTCCCGACACACACATACACAAGAAACACACACAAACACCCATCGACTTTTTCTTACAGGCATACACAACGGTTTCCCGCGAACACACACACACACAGTCACACTTACAACACAGCACTCACAATGGGTATCCAGCAGAACCATCAACACTTGGAACTGCCCTAAAATATTGACAAATGTGGTCGCGACACACACATACACATGAAACTCACACACACATCCATCGACTTATTCTTACAGGCATACACAATGTTTTCCCGCCAACACAAACACACACAGAAACACACACTGCCACACTCACAAGACAGCATTCACACTGGCACTTGGAACTGCCACAACATACTCACATACGTGGTCCCGACACACACATACACAAGAAACACACACAAACACCCATCGACTTTTTCTTAGAAGCATACACTGTGGGGTTCCCCCAAACACACACACACACGGAGACACACACACACTATCACACTCACAACACAGCACTCTCACTGGGTCTCCAGCAGAGCCATCAACACTTGGAACTGCCCTAACATATTCACAAATGTGGTCCCGACACACACATACAGAAGAAACACACACAAACACCCATGGAATTTTTCTTATAGGCATACAGACTGGTTTCCTGCAAACACACACACAGACACGCACACACACTGTCACACTCACAACACACACTCACACTGGATATCCAGCAAACTCGTGAACACTTGGAACTGCCCTCACACACTCAGAAATGTGGATCTGAAACACAATACGCAAGAACACACAAATACACCCATCGACTTTTTCATACAGGCATACACAATGGTTACCCGAAAACACACACACACACACACACACTCTCACACTCACAACACAGCACTCACTCTGTACCTCGGCAGAGACATCAACACTTGGAACTGCCCTCACACACTCACAAATGTGGATCTGAAACACAATACGCAAGAACACACAAATACACCCATCGACTTTTTCATACAGGCATACACAATGGTTACCGGAAAACACACACACACACACACACACACACTGTCACACTCGCAACACAGCACTCACACTGGGCCTCGGCAGAGCCATCAACACTTGGAACTGCCCTAACATACTCACAAACGTTTTCCCGACACACACATACACAAGAAACACACACAAACACCCATCGACTTTTTCTTACAGGCGTACACAGGGGGTTCTGAAACACACACAGACACACACACTATCACACTCACAACACAGCACTCACACTGGGTCTCCAACACAGCCGTCAACACTTGGAACTGCTTTAACATAATCACAAACATGGTCCTGACACACACATATACAAATAACACACACAAACACCCATCGACTTTTTCTTGCAGGCATACACAATGGTTTCCTGCAAACACACACACACACACACACACACAAATGTCACACTCACGACAGAGCACTCACATTGGATCTCCAGCAGAGCCATGAACACTTGGAATTACCTTAACATATTCACAAACGTGGTCCCGAAACACACATGCAGAAGAAACACACAAAAACACCCTATGACTTTTTCTTACAGATACACAATGGTATCCAGCAAAACACACACACACACACACACATACACTATCACACGCACAACACAGCACTCACACTGGGTCCCCGGCATAGCCATCAACAGTTGGAACTGCCCTAACATACTCACAAACGTGGTCCCAACACACACATACACAAGAAACACACACAAACTCCCATTGACTTTTACTTACAGTCATGCACAATGGTTTCCGCAAACACACACACACACACTATCACACTCACAACACAGCATTCACACTGGCACTTGAATCTGCCCTAACATACAAACAAACGTGGTCCCGACACACACATACACAAGAAACACACACAAACAGCCATCAACTTTTTGTTACAGGCAGACAGAGTGGGGTTTCCCAAAACACACACACACACACACACACTGTCACACTAACAGCACACTACGCAAACTGGGCCTCGGCAGAGCCATCAACACTTGGAACTGCCCTAACATACTCACAAACGTTTTCCCGACACACACATACACAAGAAACACACACAAACACCCATCGACTTTTTCTTACAGGCATACACAACGGTTTCCCGCGAACACACACACACACAGTCACACTTACAACACAGCACTCACAATGGGTATCCAGCAGAACCATCAACACTTGGAACTGCCCTAAAATATTGACAAATGTGGTCGCGACACACACATACACATGAAACTCACACAAACATCCATCGCCTTATTCTTACAGGCATACACAATGTTTTCCCGCCAACACAAACACACACAGAAACACACACTGCCACACTCACAACACAGCATTCACACTGGCACTTGGAACTGCCACAACATACTCACATACGTGGTCCCGACACACACATACACAAGAAACACACACAAACACCCATCGACTTTTTCTTAGAAGCATACACTGTCGGGTTCCCCCAAACACACACACACACAGAGACACACACACACTATCACACTCACAACACAGCACTCTCACTGGGTCTCCAGCAGAGCCATCAACACTTGGAACTGCCCTAACATATTCACAAATGTGGTCCCGACACACACATACAGAAGAAACACACACAAACACCCATGGAATTTTTCTTATAGGCATACAGACTGGTTTCCTGCAAACACACACACAGACACGCACACACACTGTCACACTCACAACATACACTCACACTGGATATCCAGCAAACTCGTGAACACTTGGAAGTGCCCTCACACACTCAGAAATGTGGATCTGAAACACTATACGCAAGAACACACAAATACACCCATCGACTTTTTCATACAGGCATACACAATGGTTATCCGAAAACATACACACACACACACACACACACACTCTCACACTCACAACACAGCACTCACTCTGTACCTCGGCAGAGACATCAACACTTGGAACTGCCCTCACACACTCACAAATGTGGATCTGAAACACAATACGCAAGAACACACAAATACACCCATCGACTTTTTCATACAGGCATACACAATGGTTATCGGAAAACTAACACACACACACACACACACTGTCACACTCGCAACACACCACTCACACTGGGCCTCGGCAGAGCCATCAACACTTGGAACTGCGCTAACATACTGACAAACGTTTTCCCGACACACACATACACAAGAAACACACACAAACACCCATCGACTTTTTCTTACAGGCGTACACAGGGGGTTCTGAAACACACACAGACACACACACACTATCACACTCACAACACAGCACTCACACTGGGTCTCCAACACAGCCGTCAACACTTGGAACTGCTTTAACATAATCACAATCATGATCCTGACACACACATATACAAATAACACACACAAACACCCATCGACTTTTTCTTGCAGGCATACACAATGGTTTCCTGCAAACACACACACACACACACACACAAAAGTCACACTCACGACAGAGCACTCACATTGGATCTCCAGCAGAGCCATGAACACTTGGAATTACCTTAACATATTCACAAACGTGGTCCCGAAACACACATGCAGAAGAAACACACAAAAACACCCTACGACTTTTTCTTACAGACATACACAATGGTATCCAGCAAAACACACACACACACACACATACACTATCACACGCACAACACAGCACTCACACTGGGTCCCCGGCATAGCCATCAACAGTTGGAACTGCCCTAACATACTCACAAACGTGGTCCGAACACACACATACACAAGAAACACACACAAACTCCCATTGACTTTTACTTACAGTCATGCACAATGGTTTCCGCAAACACACACACACACACTATCATACTCACAACACAGCATTCACACTGGCACTTGAATCTGCCCTAAATACAAACAAACGTGGTCCCGACACACACATACACGAGAAACACACACAAACTCCCATTGACTTTTACTTACAGTCATGCACAATGGTTTCCGCAAACACACACACACACACTATCACACTCACAACACAGCATTCACACTGGCACTTGAATCTGCCCTAACATACAAACAAACGTGGTCCCGACACACACATACACAAGAAACACACACAAACAGCCATCAACTTTTTGTTACAGGCAGACAGAGTGGGGTTTCCCAAAACACACACACACACACACACACACACACTGTCACACTAACAGCACACTACGCAAACTGGGCCTCGGCAGAGCCATCAACACTTGGAACTGCCCTAACATACTCACAAACGTTTTCCCGACACACACATACACAAGAAACACACACAAACACCCATCGACTTTTTCTTACAGGCATACACAACGGTTTCCCGCGAACACACACACACACAGTCACACTTACAACACAGCACTCACAATGGGTATCCAGCAGAACCATCAACACTTGGAACTGCCCTAAAATATTGACAAATGTGGTCGCGACACACACATACACATGAAACTCACACACACATCCATCGACTTATTCTTACAGGCATACACAATGTTTTCCCGCCAACACAAACACACACAGAAACACACACTGCCACACTCACAACACAGCATTCACACTGGCACTTGGAACTGCCACAACATACTCACATACGTGGTCCCGACACACACATACACAAGAAACACACACAAACACCCATCGACTTTTTCTTAGAAGCATACACTGTGGGGTTCCCCCAAACACACACACACACGGAGACACACACACACTATCACACTCACAACACAGCACTCTCACTGGGTCTCCAGCAGAGCCATCAACACTTGGAACTGCCCTAACATATTCACAAATGTGGTCCCGACACACACATACAGAAGAAACACACACAAACACCCATGGAATTTTTCTTATAGGCATACAGACTGGTTTCCTGCAAACACACACACAGACACGCACACACACTGTCACACTCACAACACACACTCACACTGGATATCCAGCAAACTCGTGAACACTTGGAACTGCCCTCACACACTCAGAAATGTGGATCTGAAACACAATACGCAAGAACACACAAATACACCCATCGACTTTTTCATACAGGCATACACAATGGTTACCCGAAAACACACACACACACACACACACTCTCACACTCACAACACAGCACTCACTCTGTACCTCGGCAGAGACATCAACACTTGGAACTGCCCTCACACACTCACAAATGTGGATCTGAAACACAATACGCAAGAACACACAAATACACCCATCGACTTTTTCATACAGGCATACACAATGGTTACCGGAAAACACACACACACACACACACACACACTGTCACACTCGCAACACAGCACTCACACTGGGCCTCGGCAGAGCCATCAACACTTGGAACTGCCCTAACATACTCACAAACGTTTTCCCGACACACACATACACAAGAAACACACACAAACACCCATCGACTTTTTCTTACAGGCGTACACAGGGGGTTCTGAAACACACACAGACACACACACTATCACACTCACAACACAGCACTCACACTGGGTCTCCAACACAGCCGTCAACACTTGGAACTGCTTTAACATAATCACAAACATGGTCCTGACACACACATATACAAATAACACACACAAACACCCATCGACTTTTTCTTGCAGGCATACAGAATGGTTTCCTGCAAACACACACACACACACACACACACAAATGTCACACTCACGACAGAGCACTCACATTGGATCTCCAGCAGAGCCATGAACACTTGGAATTACCTTAACATATTCACAAACGTGGTCCCGAAACACACATGCAGAAGAAACACACAAAAACACCCTATGACTTTTTCTTACAGACATACACAATGGTATCCAGCAAAACACACACACACACACACACATACACTATCACACGCACAACACAGCACTCACACTGGGTCCCCGGCATAGCCATCAACAGTTGGAACTACCCTAACATACTCACAAACGTGGTCCCAACACACACATACACAAGAAACACACACAAACTCCCATTGACTTTTACTTACAGTCATGCACAATGGTTTCCGCAAACACACACACACACACTATCACACTCACAACACAGCATTCACACTGGCACTTGAATCTGCCCTAACATACAAACAAACGTGGTCCCGACACACACATACACAAGAAACACACACAAACAGCCATCAACTTTTTGTTACAGGCAGACAGAGTGGGGTTTCCCAAAACACACACACACACACACACACTGTCACACTAACAGCACACTACGCAAACTGGGCCTCGGCAGAGCCATCAACACTTGGAACTGCCCTAACATACTCACAAACGTTTTCCCGACACACACATACACAAGAAACACACACAAACACCCATCGACTTTTTCTTACAGGCATACACAACGGTTTCCCGCGAACACACACACACACAGTCACACTTACAACACAGCACTCACAATGGGTATCCAGCAGAACCATCAACACTTGGAACTGCCCTAAAATATTGACAAATGTGGTCGCGACACACACATACACATGAAACTCACACAAACATCCATCGCCTTATTCTTACAGGCATACACAATGATTTCCCGCCAACACAAACACACACAGAAACACACACTGCCACACTCACAACACAGCATTCACACTGGCACTTGGAACTGCCACAACATACTCACATACGTGGTCCCGACACACACATACACAAGAAACACACACAAACACCCATCGACTTTTTCTTAGAAGCATACACTGTCGGGTTCCCCCAAACACACACACACACAGAGACACACACACACTATCACACTCACAACACAGCACTCTCACTGGGTCTCCAGCAGAGCCATCAACACTTGGAACTGCCCTAACATATTCACAAATGTGGTCCCGACACACACATACAGAAGAAACACACACAAACACCCATGGAATTTTTCTTATAGGCATACAGACTGGTTTCCTGCAAACACACACACAGACACGCACACACACTGTCACACTCACAACACACACTCACACTGGATATCCAGCAAACTCGTGAACACTTGGAACTGCCCTCACACACTCAGAAATGTGGATCTGAAACACAATACGCAAGAACACACAAATACACCCATCGACTTTTTCATACAGGCATACACAATGGTTACCCGAAAACACACATACACACACACACACACACTCTCACACTCACAACACAGCTATCACTCTGTACCTCGGCAGAGACATCAACACTTGGAACTGCCCTCACACACTCACAAATGTGGATCTGAAACACAATACGCAAGAACACACAAATACACCCATCGACTTTTTCATACAGGCATACACAATGGTTACCGGAAAACACACACACACACACACACACTGTCACACTCGGAACACAGCACTCACACTGGGCCTCGGCAGAGCCATCAACACTTAGAACTGCGCTAACATACTCACAAACGTTTTCCCGACACACACATACACAAGAAACACACACAAACACCCATCGACTTTTTCTTACAGGCGTACACAGGGGGTTCTGAAACACACACAGACACACACACTATCACACTCACAACACAGCACTCACACTGGGTCTCCAACACAGCCGTCAACACTTGGAACTGCTTTAACATAATCACAAACATGGTCCTGACACACACATATACAAATAACACACACAAACACCCATCGAGTTTTTCTTGCAGGCATACAGAATGGTTTCCTGCAAACACACACACACACACACACACAAAAGTCACACTCACGACAGAGCACTCACATTGGATCTCCAGCAGAGCCATGAACACTTGGAATTACCTTAACATATTCACAAACGTGGTCCCGAAACACACATGCAGAAGAAACACACAAAAACACCCTATGACTTTTTCTTACAGACATACACAATGGTATCCAGCAAAACACACACACACACACACACATACACTATCACACGCACAACACAGCACTCACACTGGGTCCCCGGCATAGCCATCAACAGTTGGAACTGCCCTAACATACTCACAAACGTGGTCCCAACACACACATACACAAGAAACACACACAAACTCCCATTGACTTTTACTTACAGTCATGCACAATGGTTTCCGCAAACACACACACACACACTATCACACTCACAACACAGCATTCACACTGGCACTTGAATCTGCCCTAACATACAAACAAACGTGGTCCCGACACACACATACACAAGAAACACACACAAACAGCCATCAACTTTTTGTTACAGGCAGACAGAGTGGGGTTTCCCCAAACACACACACACACACACACACACACACACTGTCACACTAACAGCACACTACGCAAACTGGGCCTCGGCAGAGCCATCAACACTTGGAACTGCCCTAACATACTCACAAACGTTTTCCCGACACACACATACACAAGAAACACACACAAACACCCATCGACTTTTTCTTACAGGCATACACAACGGTTTCCCACGAACACACACACACACAGTCACACTTACAACACAGCACTCACAATGGGTATCCAGCAGAACCATCAACACTTGGAACTGCCCTAAAATATTGACAAATGTGGTCGCGACACACACATATACATGAAACTCACACAAACATCCATCGACTTATTCTTACAGGCATACACAATGTTTTCCCGCCAACACAAACACACACAGAAACACACACTGCCACACTCACAACACAGCATTCACACTGGCACTTGGAACTGCCACAACATACTCACATACGTGGTCCCGACACACACATACACAAGAAACACACACAAACACCCATCGACTTTTTCTTAGAAGCATACACTGTGGGGTTCCCCCAAACACACACACACACAGAGACACACACACACTATCACACTCACAACACAGCACTCTCACTGGGTCTCCAGCAGAGCCATCAACACTTGGAACTGCCCTAACATATTCACAAATGTGGTCCCGACACACACATACAGAAGAAACACACACAAACACCCATGGAATTTTTCTTATAGGCATACAGACTGGTTTCCTGCAAACACACACACAGACACGCACACACACTGTCACACTCACAACATACACTCACACTGGATATCCAGCAAACTCGTGAACACTTGGAAGTGCCCTCACACACTCAGAAATGTGGATCTGAAACACTATACGCAAGAACACACAAATACACCCATCGACTTTTTCATACAGGCATACACAATGGTTACCCGAAAACATACACACACACACACACACACACACTCTCACACTCACAACACAGCACTCACTCTGTACCTCGGCAGAGACATCAACACTTGGAACTGCCCTCACACACTCACAAATGTGGATCTGAAACACAATACGCAAGAACACACAAATACACCCATCGACTTTTTCATACAGGCATACACAATGGTTATCGGAAAACTAACACACACACACACACACTGTCACACTCGCAACACACCACTCACACTGGGCCTCGGCAGAGCCATCAACACTTGGAACTGCGCTAACATACTGACAAACGTTTTCCCGACACACACATACACAAGAAACACACACAAACACCCATCGACTTTTTCTTACAGGCGTACACAGGGGGTTCTGAAACACACACAGACACACACACACTATCACACTCACAACACAGCACTCACACTGGGTCTCCAACACAGCCGTCAACACTTGGAACTGCTTTAACATAATCACAATCATGATCCTGACACACACATATACAAATAACACACACAAACACCCATCGACTTTTTCTTGCAGGCATACACAATGGTTTCCTGCAAACACACACACACACACACACACAAAAGTCACACTCACGACAGAGCACTCACATTGGATCTCCAGCAGAGCCATGAACACTTGGAATTACCTTAACATATTCACAAACGTGGTCCCGAAACACACATGCAGAAGAAACACACAAAAACACCCTACGACTTTTTCTTACAGACATACACAATGGTATCCAGCAAAACACACACACACACACACACATACACTATCACACGCACAACACAGCACTCACACTGGGTCCCCGGCATAGCCATCAACAGTTGGAACTGCCCTAACATACTCACAAACGTGGTCCGAACACACACATACACAAGAAACACACACAAACTCCCATTGACTTTTACTTACAGTCATGCACAATGGTTTCCGCAAACACACACACACACACTATCATACTCACAACACAGCATTCACACTGGCACTTGAATCTGCCCTAAATACAAACAAACGTGGTCCCGACACACACATACACGAGAAACACACACAAACTCCCATTGACTTTTACTTACAGTCATGCACAATGGTTTCCGCAAACACACACACACACACTATCACACTCACAACACAGCATTCACACTGGCACTTGAATCTGCCCTAACATACAAACAAACGTGGTCCCGACACACACATACACAAGAAACACACACAAACAGCCATCAACTTTTTGTTACAGGCAGACAGAGTGGGGTTTCCCAAAACACACACACACACACACACACACACTGTCACACTAACAGCACACTACACAAACTGGGCCTCGGCAGAGCCATCAACACTTGGAACTGCCCTAACATACTCACAAACGTTTTCCCGACACACACATACACAAGAAACACACACAAACACCCATCGACTTTTTCTTACAGGCATACACAACGGTTTCCCGCGAACACACACACACACAGTCACACTTACAACACAGCACTCACAATGGGTATCCAGCAGAACCATCAACACTTGGAACTGCCCTAAAATATTGACAAATGTGGTCGCGACACACACATACACATGAAACTCACACACACATCCATCGACTTATTCTTACAGGCATACACAATGTTTTCCCGCCAACACAAACACACACAGAAACACACACTGCCACACTCACAACACAGCATTCACACTGGCACTTGGAACTGCCACAACATACTCACATACGTGGTCCCGACACACACATACACAAGAAACACACACAAACACCCATCGACTTTTTCTTAGAAGCATACACTGTGGGGTTCCCCCAAACACACACACACACGGAGACACACACACACTATCACACTCACAACACAGCACTCTCACTGGGTCTCCAGCAGAGCCATCAACACTTGGAACTGCCCTAACATATTCACAAATGTGGTCCCGACACACACATACAGAAGAAACACACACAAACACCCATGGAATTTTTCTTATAGGCATACAGACTGGTTTCCTGCAAACACACACACAGACACGCACACACACTGTCACACTCACAACACACACTCACACTGGATATCCAGCCAACTCGTGAACACTTGGAACTGCCCTCACACACTCACAAATGTGGATCTGAAACACAATACGCAAGAACACACAAATACACCCATCGACTTTTTCATACAGGCATACACAATGGTTACCCGAAAACACACACACACACACACACACACTCTCACACTCACAACACAGCACTCACTCTGTACCTCGGCAGAGACATCAACACTTGGAACTGCCCTCACACACTCACAAATGTGGATCTGAAACACAATACGCAAGAACACACAAATACACCCATCGACTTTTTCATACAGGCATACACAATGGTTACCGGAAAACACACACACACACACACACACACTGTCACACTCGCAACACAGCACTCACACTGGGCCTCGGCAGAGCCATCAACACTTGGAACTGCCCTAACATACTCACAAACGTTTTCCCGACACACACATACACAAGAAACACACACAAACACCCATCGACTTTTTCTTACAGGCGTACACAGGGGGTTCTGAAACACACACAGACACACACACTATCACACTCACAACACAGCACTCACACTGGGTCTCCAACACAGCCGTCAACACTTGGAACTGCTTTAACATAATCACAAACATGGTCCTGACACACACATATACAAATAACACACACAAACACCCATCGACTTTTTCTTGCAGGCATACACAATGGTTTCCTGCAAACACACACACACACACACACACACACAAAAGTCACACACACGACAGAGCACTCACATTGGATCTCCAGCAGAGCCATGAACACTTGGAATTACCTTAACATATTCACAAACGTGGTCCCGAAACACACATGCAGAAGAAACACACAAAAACACCCTACGACTTTTTCTTACAGACATACACAATGGTATCCAGCAAAACACACACACACACACACACATACACAATCACACGCACAACACAGCACTCACACTGGGTCCCCGGCATAGCCATCAACAGTTGGAACTGCCCTAACATACTCACAAACGTGGTCCCGACACACACATACACAAGAAACACACACAAACTCCCATTGACTTTTACTTACAGTCATGCACAATGGTTTCCGCAAACACACACACACACACACTATCACACTCACAACACAGCATTCACACTGGCACTTGAATCTGCCCTGACATACAAACAAACGTGGTCCCGACACACACATACACAAGAAACACACACAAACACCCATCAACATTTTGTTACAGGCAGACAGAGTGGGGTTTCCCCAAACACACACACACACACAAACACTGTCACACTAACAGCACACTACGCACACTGGGCCTCGGCAGAGCCATCAACACTTGGAACTGCCCTAACATACTCACAAACGTTCTCCCGACACACACATACACAAGAAACACACACAAACACCCATCGACTTTTTCTTACAGGCATACACAACGGTTTCCCGCGAACACACACACACACAGTCACACTTACAACACAGCACTCACAATGGGTATCCAGCAGAACCATCAACACTTGGAACTGCCCTAAAATATTGACAAATGTGGTCGCGACACACACATACACATGAAACTCACACAAACATCCATCGACTTATTCTTACAGGCATACACAATGTTTTCCCGCCAACACAAACACACACAGAAACACACACTGCCACACTCACAACACAGCATTCACACTGGCACTTGGAACTGCCACAACATACTCACATACGTGGTCCCGACACACACATACACAAGAAACACACACAAACACCCATCGACTTTTTCTTAGAAGCATACACTGTGGGGTTCCCCCAAACACACACACACACAGAGACACACACACACTATCACACTCACAACACAGCACTCTCACTGGGTCTCCAGCAGAGCCATCAACACTTGGAACTGCCCTAACATATTCACAAATGTGGTCCCGACACACACATACAGAAGAAACACACACAAACACCCATGGAATTTTTCTTATAGGCATACAGACTGGTTTCCTGCAAACACACACACAGACACGCACACACACTGTCACACTCACAACACACACTCACACTGGATATCCAGCAAACTCATGAACACTTGGAACTGCCCTCACACACTCAGAAATGTGGATCTGAAACACAATACGCAAGAACACACAAATACACCCATCGACTTTTTCATACAGGCATACACAATGGTTACCCGAAAACACACACACACACACACACACACACTCTCACACTCACAACACAGCACTCACTCTGTACCTCGGCAGAGACATCAACACTTGGAACTGCCCTCACACTCTCACAAATGTGGATCTGAAACACAATACGCAAGAACACACAAATACACCCATCCACTTTTTCATACAGGCATACACAATGGTTACCGGAAAACACACACACACACACACACACTGTCACACTCGCAACACAGCACTCACACTGGGCCTCGGCAGAGCCATCAACACTTGGAACTGCCCTAACATACTCACAAACGTTTTCCCGACACACACATACACAAGAAACACACACAAACACCCATGGAATTTTTCTTACAGGCGTACACAGGGGGTTCTGAAACACACACAGACACACACACACTATCACACTCACAACACCGCACTCACACTGGGTCTCCAACACAGCCGTCAACACTTGGAACTGCTTTAACATAATCACAAACATGGTCCTGACACACACATATACAAATAACACACACAAACACCCATCGACTTTTTCTTGCAGGCATACACAATGGTTTCCTGCAAACACACACACACACACACACACACAAAAGTCACACTCACGACAGAGCACTCACATTGGATCTCCAGCAGAGCCATGAACACTTGGAATTATCTTAACATATTCACAAACGTGGTCCCGAAACACACATGCAGAAGAAACACACAAAAACACCCTACGACTTTTTCTTACAGACATACACAATGGTATCCAGCAAAACACACACACGCACACACACATACACTATCACACGCACAACACAGCACTCACACTGGGTCCCCGGCATAGAAATCAACAGTTGGAACTGCCCTAACATACTCACAAACGTGGTCCCGACACACACATACACAAGAAACACACACAAACTCCCATTGACTTTTACTTACAGTCATGAACAATGGTTTCCGCAAACACACACACACACACTATCACACTCACAACACAGCATTCACACTGGCACTTGAATCTGCCCTAACATACAAACAAACGTGGTCCCGACACACACATACACAAGAAACACACACAAACACCCATCGACTTTTTCTTAGAAGCATACACTGTCGGGTTCCCCCAAACACACACACACACAGAGACACACACACACTATCACACTCACAACACAGCACTCTCACTGGGTCTCCAGCAGAGCCATCAACACTTGGAACTGCCCTAACATATTCACAAATGTGGTCCCGACACACACATACAGAAGAAACACACACAAACACCCATGGAATTTTTCTTATAGGCATACAGACTGGTTTCCTGCAAACACACACACAGACACGCACACACACTGTCACACTCACAACACACACTCACACTGGATATCCAGCAAACTCGTGAACACTTGGAACTGCCCTCACACACTCAGAAATGTGGATCTGAAACACAATACGCAAGACCACACAAATACACCCATCGACTTTTTCATACAGGCATACACAATGGTTACCCGAAAACACACACACACACACACACACACTCTCACACTCACAACACAGCACTCACTCTGTACCTCGGCAGAGACATCAACACTTGGAACTGCCCTCACACACTCACAAATGTGGATCTGAAACACAATACGCAAGAACACACAAATACACCCATCGACTTTTTCATACAGGCATACACAATGGTTACCGGAAAACACACACACACACACACACACACTGTCACACTCGCAACACAGCACTCACACTGGGCCTCGGCAGAGCCATCAACACTTGGAACTGCCCTAACATACTCACAAACGTTTTCCCGACACACACATACGCAAGAAACACACACAAACACCCATGGAATTTTTCTTACAGGCGTACACAGGGGGTTCTGAAACACACACAGACACACACACACTATCACACTCACAACACCGCACTCACACTCGGTCTCCAACACAGCCGTCAACACTTGGAACTGCTTTAACATAATCACAAACATGGTCCTGACACACACATATACAAATAACACACACAAACACCCATCGACTTTTTCTTGCAGGCATACACAATGGTTTCCTGCAAACACACACACACACACACACACACACAAAAGTCACACACACGACAGAGCACTCACATTGGATCTCCAGCAGAGCCATGAACACTTGGAATTACCTTAACATATTCACAAACGTGGTCCCGAAACACACATGCAGAAGAAACACACAAAAACACCCTACGACTTTTTCTTACAGACATACACAATGGTATCCAGCAAAACACACACACACACACACATACACTATCACACGCACAACACAGCACTCACACTGGGTCCCCGGCATAGCCATCAACAGTTGGAACTGCCCTAACATACTCACAAACGTGGTCCCGACACACACATACACAAGAAACACACACAAACTCCCATTGACTTTTACTTACAGTCATGCACAATGGTTTCCGCAAACACACACACACACACACTATCACACTCACAACACAGCATTCACACTGGCACTTGAATCTGCCCTAACATACAAACAAACGTGGTCCCGACACACACATACACAAGAAACACACACAAACACCCATCAACATTTTGTTACAGGCAGACAGAGTGGGGTTTCCCCAAACACACACACACACACACACACACACTGTCACACTAACAGCACACTATGCACACTGGGCCTCGGCAGAGCCATCAACACTTGGAACTGCCCTAACATACTCACAAACGTTTTCCCGACACACACATACACAAGAAACACACACAAACACCCATCGACTTTTTCTTACAGGCATACACAACGGTTTCCCGCGAACACACACACACACAGTCACACTTACAACACAGCACTCACAATGGGTATCCAGCAGAACCATCAACACTTGGAACTGCCCTAAAATATTGACAAATGTGGTCGCGACACACACATACACATGAAACTCACACAAACATCCATCGCCTTATTCTTACAGGCATACACAATGTTTTCCCGCCAACACAAACACACACAGAAACACACACTGCCACACTCACAACACAGCATTCACACTGGCACTTGGAACTGCCACAACATACTCACATACGTGGTCCCGACACACACATACACAAGAAACACACACAAACACCCATCGACTTTTTCTTAGAAGCATACACTGTGGGGTTCCCCCAAACACACACACACACAGAGACACACACACACTATCACACTCACAACACAGCACTCTCACTGGGTCTCCAGCAGAGCCATCAACACTTGGAACTGCCCTAACATATTCACAAATGTGGTCCCGACACACACATACAGAAGAAACACACACAAACACCCATGGAATTTTTCTTATAGGCATACAGACTGGTTTCCTGCAAACACACACACAGACACGCACACACACTGTCACACTCACAACACACACTCACACTGGATATCCAGCAAACTCGTGAACACTTGGAACTGCCCTCACACACTCAGAAATGTGGATCTGAAACACAATACGCAAGAACACACAAATACACCCATCGACTTTTTCATACAGGCATACACAATGGTTACCCGAAAACACACACACACACACACACACTCTCACACTCACAACACAGCACTCACTCTGTACCTCGGCAGAGACATCAACACTTGGAACTGCCCTCACACACTCACAAATGTGGATCTGAAACACAATACGCAAGAACACACAAATACACCCATCGACTTTTTCATACAGGCATACACAATGGTTACCGGAAAACACACACACACACACACACACACACTGTCACACTCGCAACACAGCACTCACACTGGGCCTCGGCAGAGCCATCAACACTTGGAACTGCCCTAACATACTCACAAACGTTTTCCCGACACACACATACACAAGAAACACACACAAACACCCATCGACTTTTTCTTACAGGCGTACACAGGGGGTTCTGAAACACACACAGACACACACACTATCACACTCACAACACAGCACTCACACTGGGTCTCCAACACAGCCGTCAACACTTGGAACTGCTTTAACATAATCACAAACATGGTCCTGACACACACATATACAAATAACACACACAAACACCCATCGACTTTTTCTTGCAGGCATACACAATGGTTTCCTGCAAACACACACACACACACACACACACAAATGTCACACTCACGACAGAGCACTCACATTGGATCTCCAGCAGAGCCATGAACACTTGGAATTACCTTAACATATTCACAAACGTGGTCCCGAAACACACATGCAGAAGAAACACACAAAAACACCCTATGACTTTTTCTTACAGATACACAATGGTATCCAGCAAAACACACACACACACACACACATACACTATCACACGCACAACACAGCACTCACACTGGGTCCCCGGCATAGCCATCAACAGTTGGAACTGCCCTAACATACTCACAAACGTGGTCCCAACACACACATACACAAGAAACACACACAAACTCCCATTGACTTTTACTTACAGTCATGCACAATGGTTTCCGCAAACACACACACACACACTATCACACTCACAACACAGCATTCACACTGGCACTTGAATCTGCCCTAACATACAAACAAACGTGGTCCCGACACACACATACACAAGAAACACACACAAACAGCCATCAACTTTTTGTTACAGGCAGACAGAGTGGGGTTTCCCAAAACACACACACACACACACACACTGTCACACTAACAGCACACTACGCAAACTGGGCCTCGGCAGAGCCATCAACACTTGGAACTGCCCTAACATACTCACAAACGTTTTCCCGACACACACATACACAAGAAACACACACAAACACCCATCGACTTTTTCTTACAGGCATACACAACGGTTTCCCGCGAACACACACACACACAGTCACACTTACAACACAGCACTCACAATGGGTATCCAGCAGAACCATCAACACTTGGAACTGCCCTAAAATATTGACAAATGTGGTCGCGACACACACATACACATGAAACTCACACAAACATCCATCGCCTTATTCTTACAGGCATACACAATGTTTTCCCGCCAACACAAACACACACAGAAACACACACTGCCACACTCACAACACAGCATTCACACTGGCACTTGGAACTGCCACAACATACTCACATACGTGGTCCCGACACACACATACACAAGAAACACACACAAACACCCATCGACTTTTTCTTAGAAGCATACACTGTCGGGTTCCCCCAAACACACACACACACAGAGACACACACACACTATCACACTCACAACACAGCACTCTCACTGGGTCTCCAGCAGAGCCATCAACACTTGGAACTGCCCTAACATATTCACAAATGTGGTCCCGACACACACATACAGAAGAAACACACACAAACACCCATGGAATTTTTCTTATAGGCATACAGACTGGTTTCCTGCAAACACACACACAGACACGCACACACACTGTCACACTCACAACATACACTCACACTGGATATCCAGCAAACTCGTGAACACTTGGAAGTGCCCTCACACACTCAGAAATGTGGATCTGAAACACTATACGCAAGAACACACAAATACACCCATCGACTTTTTCATACAGGCATACACAATGGTTATCCGAAAACATACACACACACACACACACACACACTCTCACACTCACAACACAGCACTCACTCTGTACCTCGGCAGAGACATCAACACTTGGAACTGCCCTCACACACTCACAAATGTGGATCTGAAACACAATACGCAAGAACACACAAATACACCCATCGACTTTTTCATACAGGCATACACAATGGTTATCGGAAAACTAACACACACACACACACACACTGTCACACTCGCAACACACCACTCACACTGGGCCTCGGCAGAGCCATCAACACTTGGAACTGCGCTAACATACTGACAAACGTTTTCCCGACACACACATACACAAGAAACACACACAAACACCCATCGACTTTTTCTTACAGGCGTACACAGGGGGTTCTGAAACACACACAGACACACACACACTATCACACTCACAACACAGCACTCACACTGGGTCTCCAACACAGCCGTCAACACTTGGAACTGCTTTAACATAATCACAATCATGATCCTGACACACACATATACAAATAACACACACAAACACCCATCGACTTTTTCTTGCAGGCATACACAATGGTTTCCTGCAAACACACACACACACACACACACAAAAGTCACACTCACGACAGAGCACTCACATTGGATCTCCAGCAGAGCCATGAACACTTGGAATTACCTTAACATATTCACAAACGTGGTCCCGAAACACACATGCAGAAGAAACACACAAAAACACCCTACGACTTTTTCTTACAGACATACACAATGGTATCCAGCAAAACACACACACACACACACATACACTATCACACGCACAACACAGCACTCACACTGGGTCCCCGGCATAGCCATCAACAGTTGGAACTGCCCTAACATACTCACAAACGTGGTCCGAACACACACATACACAAGAAACACACACAAACTCCCATTGACTTTTACTTACAGTCATGCACAATGGTTTCCGCAAACACACACACACACACTATCATACTCACAACACAGCATTCACACTGGCACTTGAATCTGCCCTAAATACAAACAAACGTGGTCCCGACACACACATACACGAGAAACACACACAAACTCCCATTGACTTTTACTTACAGTCATGCACAATGGTTTCCGCAAACACACACACACACACTATCACACTCACAACACAGCATTCACACTGGCACTTGAATCTGCCCTAACATACAAACAAACGTGGTCCCGACACACACATACACAAGAAACACACACAAACAGCCATCAACTTTTTGTTACAGGCAGACAGAGTGGGGTTTCCCAAAACACACACACACACACACACACACACACTGTCACACTAACAGCACACTACGCAAACTGGGCCTCGGCAGAGCCATCAACACTTGGAACTGCCCTAACATACTCACAAACGTTTTCCCGACACACACATACACAAGAAACACACACAAACACCCATCGACTTTTTCTTACAGGCATACACAACGGTTTCCCGCGAACACACACACACACAGTCACACTTACAACACAGCACTCACAATGGGTATCCAGCAGAACCATCAACACTTGGAACTGCCCTAAAATATTGACAAATGTGGTCGCGACACACACATACACATGAAACTCACACACACATCCATCGACTTATTCTTACAGGCATACACAATGTTTTCCCGCCAACACAAACACACACAGAAACACACACTGCCACACTCACAACACAGCATTCACACTGGCACTTGGAACTGCCACAACATACTCACATACGTGGTCCCGACACACACATACACAAGAAACACACACAAACACCCATCGACTTTTTCTTAGAAGCATACACTGTGGGGTTCCCCCAAACACACACACACACGGAGACACACACACACTATCACACTCACAACACAGCACTCTCACTGGGTCTCCAGCAGAGCCATCAACACTTGGAACTGCCCTAACATATTCACAAATGTGGTCCCGACACACACATACAGAAGAAACACACACAAACACCCATGGAATTTTTCTTATAGGCATACAGACTGGTTTCCTGCAAACACACACACAGACACGCACACACACTGTCACACTCACAACACACACTCACACTGGATATCCAGCAAACTCGTGAACACTTGGAACTGCCCTCACACACTCAGAAATGTGGATCTGAAACACAATACGCAAGAACACACAAATACACCCATCGACTTTTTCATACAGGCATACACAATGGTTACCCGAAAACACACACACACACACACACACTCTCACACTCACAACACAGCACTCACTCTGTACCTCGGCAGAGACATCAACACTTGGAACTGCCCTCACACACTCACAAATGTGGATCTGAAACACAATACGCAAGAACACACAAATACACCCATCGACTTTTTCATACAGGCATACACAATGGTTACCGGAAAACACACACACACACACACACACACACTGTCACACTCGCAACACAGCACTCACACTGGGCCTCGGCAGAGCCATCAACACTTGGAACTGCCCTAACATACTCACAAACGTTTTCCCGACACACACATACACAAGAAACACACACAAACACCCATCGACTTTTTCTTACAGGCGTACACAGGGGGTTCTGAAACACACACAGACACACACACTATCACACTCACAACACAGCACTCACACTGGGTCTCCAACACAGCCGTCAACACTTGGAACTGCTTTAACATAATCACAAACATGGTCCTGACACACACATATACAAATAACACACACAAACACCCATCGACTTTTTCTTGCAGGCATACAGAATGGTTTCCTGCAAACACACACACACACACACACACACAAATGTCACACTCACGACAGAGCACTCACATTGGATCTCCAGCAGAGCCATGAACACTTGGAATTACCTTAACATATTCACAAACGTGGTCCCGAAACACACATGCAGAAGAAACACACAAAAACACCCTATGACTTTTTCTTACAGACATACACAATGGTATCCAGCAAAACACACACACACACACACACATACACTATCACACGCACAACACAGCACTCACACTGGGTCCCCGGCATAGCCATCAACAGTTGGAACTACCCTAACATACTCACAAACGTGGTCCCAACACACACATACACAAGAAACACACACAAACTCCCATTGACTTTTACTTACAGTCATGCACAATGGTTTCCGCAAACACACACACACACACTATCACACTCACAACACAGCATTCACACTGGCACTTGAATCTGCCCTAACATACAAACAAACGTGGTCCCGACACACACATACACAAGAAACACACACAAACAGCCATCAACTTTTTGTTACAGGCAGACAGAGTGGGGTTTCCCAAAACACACACACACACACACACACTGTCACACTAACAGCACACTACGCAAACTGGGCCTCGGCAGAACCATCAACACTTGGAACTGCCCTAACATACTCACAAACGTTTTCCCGACACACACATACACAAGAAACACACACAAACACCCATCGACTTTTTCTTACAGGCATACACAACGGTTTCCCGCGAACACACACACACACAGTCACACTTACAACACAGCACTCACAATGGGTATCCAGCAGAACCATCAACACTTGGAACTGCCCTAAAATATTGACAAATGTGGTCGCGACACACACATACACATGAAACTCACACAAACATCCATCGCCTTATTCTTACAGGCATACACAATGATTTCCCGCCAACACAAACACACACAGAAACACACACTGCCACACTCACAACACAGCATTCACACTGGCACTTGGAACTGCCACAACATACTCACATACGTGGTCCCGACACACACATACACAAGAAACACACACAAACACCCATCGACTTTTTCTTAGAAGCATACACTGTCGGGTTCCCCCAAACACACACACACACAGAGACACACACACACTATCACACTCACAACACAGCACTCTCACTGGGTCTCCAGCAGAGCCATCAACACTTGGAACTGCCCTAACATATTCACAAATGTGGTCCCGACACACACATACAGAAGAAACACACACAAACACCCATGGAATTTTTCTTATAGGCATACAGACTGGTTTCCTGCAAACACACACACAGACACGCACACACACTGTCACACTCACAACACACACTCACACTGGATATCCAGCAAACTCGTGAACACTTGGAACTGCCCTCACACACTCAGAAATGTGGATCTGAAACACAATACGCAAGAACACACAAATACACCCATCGACTTTTTCATACAGGCATACACAATGGTTACCCGAAAACACACATACACACACACACACACACTCTCACACTCACAACACAGCTATCACTCTGTACCTCGGCAGAGACATCAACACTTGGAACTGCCCTCACACACTCACAAATGTGGATCTGAAACACAATACGCAAGAACACACAAATACACCCATCGACTTTTTCATACAGGCATACACAATGGTTACCGGAAAACACACACACACACACACACACTGTCACACTCGGAACACAGCACTCACACTGGGCCTCGGCAGAGCCATCAACACTTAGAACTGCGCTAACATACTCACAAACGTTTTCCCGACACACACATACACAAGAAACACACACAAACACCCATCGACTTTTTCTTACAGGCGTACACAGGGGGTTCTGAAACACACACAGACACACACACTATCACACTCACAACACAGCACTCACACTGGGTCTCCAACACAGCCGTCAACACTTGGAACTGCTTTAACATAATCACAAACATGGTCCTGACACACACATATACAAATAACACACACAAACACCCATCGAGTTTTTCTTGCAGGCATACAGAATGGTTTCCTGCAAACACACACACACACACACACACAAAAGTCACACTCACGACAGAGCACTCACATTGGATCTCCAGCAGAGCCATGAACACTTGGAATTACCTTAACATATTCACAAACGTGGTCCCGAAACACACATGCAGAAGAAACACACAAAAACACCCTATGACTTTTTCTTACAGACATACACAATGGTATCCAGCAAAACACACACACACACACACACATACACTATCACACGCACAACACAGCACTCACACTGGGTCCCCGGCATAGCCATCAACAGTTGGAACTGCCCTAACATACTCACAAACGTGGTCCCAACACACACATACACAAGAAACACACACAAACTCCCATTGACTTTTACTTACAGTCATGCACAATGGTTTCCGCAAACACACACACACACACTATCACACTCACAACACAGCATTCACACTGGCACTTGAATCTGCCCTAACATACAAACAAACGTGGTCCCGACACACACATACACAAGAAACACACACAAACAGCCATCAACTTTTTGTTACAGGCAGACAGAGTGGGGTTTCCCCAAACACACACACACACACACACACACACACACTGTCACACTAACAGCACACTACGCAAACTGGGCCTCGGCAGAGCCATCAACACTTGGAACTGCCCTAACATACTCACAAACGTTTTCCCGACACACACATACACAAGAAACACACACAAACACCCATCGACTTTTTCTTACAGGCATACACAACGGTTTCCCACGAACACACACACACACAGTCACACTTACAACACAGCACTCACAATGGGTATCCAGCAGAACCATCAACACTTGGAACTGCCCTAAAATATTGACAAATGTGGTCGCGACACACACATATACATGAAACTCACACAAACATCCATCGACTTATTCTTACAGGCATACACAATGTTTTCCCGCCAACACAAACACACACAGAAACACACACTGCCACACTCACAACACAGCATTCACACTGGCACTTGGAACTGCCACAACATACTCACATACGTGGTCCCGACACACACATACACAAGAAACACACACAAACACCCATCGACTTTTTCTTAGAAGCATACACTGTGGGGTTCCCCCAAACACACACACACACAGAGACACACACACACTATCACACTCACAACACAGCACTCTCACTGGGTCTCCAGCAGAGCCATCAACACTTGGAACTGCCCTAACATATTCACAAATGTGGTCCCGACACACACATACAGAAGAAACACACACAAACACCCATGGAATTTTTCTTATAGGCATACAGACTGGTTTCCTGCAAACACACACACAGACACGCACACACACTGTCACACTCACAACATACACTCACACTGGATATCCAGCAAACTCGTGAACACTTGGAAGTGCCCTCACACACTCAGAAATGTGGATCTGAAACACTATACGCAAGAACACACAAATACACCCATCGACTTTTTCATACAGGCATACACAATGGTTACCCGAAAACATACACACACACACACACACACACACTCTCACACTCACAACACAGCACTCACTCTGTACCTCGGCAGAGACATCAACACTTGGAACTGCCCTCACACACTCACAAATGTGGATCTGAAACACAATACGCAAGAACACACAAATACACCCATCGACTTTTTCATACAGGCATACACAATGGTTATCGGAAAACTAACACACACACACACACACTGTCACACTCGCAACACACCACTCACACTGGGCCTCGGCAGAGCCATCAACACTTGGAACTGCGCTAACATACTGACAAACGTTTTCCCGACACACACATACACAAGAAACACACACAAACACCCATCGACTTTTTCTTACAGGCGTACACAGGGGGTTCTGAAACACACACAGACACACACACACTATCACACTCACAACACAGCACTCACACTGGGTCTCCAACACAGCCGTCAACACTTGGAACTGCTTTAACATAATCACAATCATGATCCTGACACACACATATACAAATAACACACACAAACACCCATCGACTTTTTCTTGCAGGCATACACAATGGTTTCCTGCAAACACACACACACACACACACACAAAAGTCACACTCACGACAGAGCACTCACATTGGATCTCCAGCAGAGCCATGAACACTTGGAATTACCTTAACATATTCACAAACGTGGTCCCGAAACACACATGCAGAAGAAACACACAAAAACACCCTACGACTTTTTCTTACAGACATACACAATGGTATCCAGCAAAACACACACACACACACACACATACACTATCACACGCACAACACAGCACTCACACTGGGTCCCCGGCATAGCCATCAACAGTTGGAACTGCCCTAACATACTCACAAACGTGGTCCGAACACACACATACACAAGAAACACACACAAACTCCCATTGACTTTTACTTACAGTCATGCACAATGGTTTCCGCAAACACACACACACACACTATCATACTCACAACACAGCATTCACACTGGCACTTGAATCTGCCCTAAATACAAACAAACGTGGTCCCGACACACACATACACGAGAAACACACACAAACTCCCATTGACTTTTACTTACAGTCATGCACAATGGTTTCCGCAAACACACACACACACACTATCACACTCACAACACAGCATTCACACTGGCACTTGAATCTGCCCTAACATACAAACAAACGTGGTCCCGACACACACATACACAAGAAACACACACAAACAGCCATCAACTTTTTGTTACAGGCAGACAGAGTGGGGTTTCCCAAAACACACACACACACACACACACACACTGTCACACTAACAGCACACTACACAAACTGGGCCTCGGCAGAGCCATCAACACTTGGAACTGCCCTAACATACTCACAAACGTTTTCCCGACACACACATACACAAGAAACACACACAAACACCCATCGACTTTTTCTTACAGGCATACACAACGGTTTCCCGCGAACACACACACACACAGTCACACTTACAACACAGCACTCACAATGGGTATCCAGCAGAACCATCAACACTTGGAACTGCCCTAAAATATTGACAAATGTGGTCGCGACACACACATACACATGAAACTCACACACACATCCATCGACTTATTCTTACAGGCATACACAATGTTTTCCCGCCAACACAAACACACACAGAAACACACACTGCCACACTCACAACACAGCATTCACACTGGCACTTGGAACTGCCACAACATACTCACATACGTGGTCCCGACACACACATACACAAGAAACACACACAAACACCCATCGACTTTTTCTTAGAAGCATACACTGTGGGGTTCCCCCAAACACACACACACACGGAGACACACACACACTATCACACTCACAACACAGCACTCTCACTGGGTCTCCAGCAGAGCCATCAACACTTGGAACTGCCCTAACATATTCACAAATGTGGTCCCGACACACACATACAGAAGAAACACACACAAACACCCATGGAATTTTTCTTATAGGCATACAGACTGGTTTCCTGCAAACACACACACAGACACGCACACACACTGTCACACTCACAACACACACTCACACTGGATATCCAGCCAACTCGTGAACACTTGGAACTGCCCTCACACACTCACAAATGTGGATCTGAAACACAATACGCAAGAACACACAAATACACCCATCGACTTTTTCATACAGGCATACACAATGGTTACCCGAAAACACACACACACACACACACACACTCTCACACTCACAACACAGCACTCACTCTGTACCTCGGCAGAGACATCAACACTTGGAACTGCCCTCACACACTCACAAATGTGGATCTGAAACACAATACGCAAGAACACACAAATACACCCATCGACTTTTTCATACAGGCATACACAATGGTTACCGGAAAACACACACACACACACACACACACTGTCACACTCGCAACACAGCACTCACACTGGGCCTCGGCAGAGCCATCAACACTTGGAACTGCCCTAACATACTCACAAACGTTTTCCCGACACACACATACACAAGAAACACACACAAACACCCATCGACTTTTTCTTACAGGCGTACACAGGGGGTTCTGAAACACACACAGACACACACACTATCACACTCACAACACAGCACTCACACTGGGTCTCCAACACAGCCGTCAACACTTGGAACTGCTTTAACATAATCACAAACATGGTCCTGACACACACATATACAAATAACACACACAAACACCCATCGACTTTTTCTTGCAGGCATACACAATGGTTTCCTGCAAACACACACACACACACACACACACACAAAAGTCACACACACGACAGAGCACTCACATTGGATCTCCAGCAGAGCCATGAACACTTGGAATTACCTTAACATATTCACAAACGTGGTCCCGAAACACACATGCAGAAGAAACACACAAAAACACCCTACGACTTTTTCTTACAGACATACACAATGGTATCCAGCAAAACACACACACACACACACACATACACAATCACACGCACAACACAGCACTCACACTGGGTCCCCGGCATAGCCATCAACAGTTGGAACTGCCCTAACATACTCACAAACGTGGTCCCGACACACACATACACAAGAAACACACACAAACTCCCATTGACTTTTACTTACAGTCATGCACAATGGTTTCCGCAAACACACACACACACACACTATCACACTCACAACACAGCATTCACACTGGCACTTGAATCTGCCCTGACATACAAACAAACGTGGTCCCGACACACACATACACAAGAAACACACACAAACACCCATCAACATTTTGTTACAGGCAGACAGAGTGGGGTTTCCCCAAACACACACACACACACAAACACTGTCACACTAACAGCACACTACGCACACTGGGCCTCGGCAGAGCCATCAACACTTGGAACTGCCCTAACATACTCACAAACGTTCTCCCGACACACACATACACAAGAAACACACACAAACACCCATCGACTTTTTCTTACAGGCATACACAACGGTTTCCCGCGAACACACACACACACAGTCACACTTACAACACAGCACTCACAATGGGTATCCAGCAGAACCATCAACACTTGGAACTGCCCTAAAATATTGACAAATGTGGTCGCGACACACACATACACATGAAACTCACACAAACATCCATCGACTTATTCTTACAGGCATACACAATGTTTTCCCGCCAACACAAACACACACAGAAACACACACTGCCACACTCACAACACAGCATTCACACTGGCACTTGGAACTGCCACAACATACTCACATACGTGGTCCCGACACACACATACACAAGAAACACACACAAACACCCATCGACTTTTTCTTAGAAGCATACACTGTGGGGTTCCCCCAAACACACACACACACAGAGACACACACACACTATCACACTCACAACACAGCACTCTCACTGGGTCTCCAGCAGAGCCATCAACACTTGGAACTGCCCTAACATATTCACAAATGTGGTCCCGACACACACATACAGAAGAAACACACACAAACACCCATGGAATTTTTCTTATAGGCATACAGACTGGTTTCCTGCAAACACACACACAGACACGCACACACACTGTCACACTCACAACACACACTCACACTGGATATCCAGCAAACTCATGAACACTTGGAACTGCCCTCACACACTCAGAAATGTGGATCTGAAACACAATACGCAAGAACACACAAATACACCCATCGACTTTTTCATACAGGCATACACAATGGTTACCCGAAAACACACACACACACACACACACACACTCTCACACTCACAACACAGCACTCACTCTGTACCTCGGCAGAGACATCAACACTTGGAACTGCCCTCACACTCTCACAAATGTGGATCTGAAACACAATACGCAAGAACACACAAATACACCCATCCACTTTTTCATACAGGCATACACAATGGTTACCGGAAAACACACACACACACACACACACTGTCACACTCGCAACACAGCACTCACACTGGGCCTCGGCAGAGCCATCAACACTTGGAACTGCCCTAACATACTCACAAACGTTTTCCCGACACACACATACACAAGAAACACACACAAACACCCATGGAATTTTTCTTACAGGCGTACACAGGGGGTTCTGAAACACACACAGACACACACACACTATCACACTCACAACACCGCACTCACACTGGGTCTCCAACACAGCCGTCAACACTTGGAACTGCTTTAACATAATCACAAACATGGTCCTGACACACACATATACAAATAACACACACAAACACCCATCGACTTTTTCTTGCAGGCATACACAATGGTTTCCTGCAAACACACACACACACACACACACACAAAAGTCACACTCACGACAGAGCACTCACATTGGATCTCCAGCAGAGCCATGAACACTTGGAATTATCTTAACATATTCACAAACGTGGTCCCGAAACACACATGCAGAAGAAACACACAAAAACACCCTACGACTTTTTCTTACAGACATACACAATGGTATCCAGCAAAACACACACACGCACACACACATACACTATCACACGCACAACACAGCACTCACACTGGGTCCCCGGCATAGAAATCAACAGTTGGAACTGCCCTAACATACTCACAAACGTGGTCCCGACACACACATACACAAGAAACACACACAAACTCCCATTGACTTTTACTTACAGTCATGAACAATGGTTTCCGCAAACACACACACACACACTATCACACTCACAACACAGCATTCACACTGGCACTTGAATCTGCCCTAACATACAAACAAACGTGGTCCCGACACACACATACACAAGAAACACACACAAACACCCATCGACTTTTTCTTAGAAGCATACACTGTCGGGTTCCCCCAAACACACACACACACAGAGACACACACACACTATCACACTCACAACACAGCACTCTCACTGGGTCTCCAGCAGAGCCATCAACACTTGGAACTGCCCTAACATATTCACAAATGTGGTCCCGACACACACATACAGAAGAAACACACACAAACACCCATGGAATTTTTCTTATAGGCATACAGACTGGTTTCCTGCAAACACACACACAGACACGCACACACACTGTCACACTCACAACACACACTCACACTGGATATCCAGCAAACTCGTGAACACTTGGAACTGCCCTCACACACTCAGAAATGTGGATCTGAAACACAATACGCAAGACCACACAAATACACCCATCGACTTTTTCATACAGGCATACACAATGGTTACCCGAAAACACACACACACACACACACACACTCTCACACTCACAACACAGCACTCACTCTGTACCTCGGCAGAGACATCAACACTTGGAACTGCCCTCACACACTCACAAATGTGGATCTGAAACACAATACGCAAGAACACACAAATACACCCATCGACTTTTTCATACAGGCATACACAATGGTTACCGGAAAACACACACACACACACACACACACTGTCACACTCGCAACACAGCACTCACACTGGGCCTCGGCAGAGCCATCAACACTTGGAACTGCCCTAACATACTCACAAACGTTTTCCCGACACACACATACGCAAGAAACACACACAAACACCCATGGAATTTTTCTTACAGGCGTACACAGGGGGTTCTGAAACACACACAGACACACACACACTATCACACTCACAACACCGCACTCACACTCGGTCTCCAACACAGCCGTCAACACTTGGAACTGCTTTAACATAATCACAAACATGGTCCTGACACACACATATACAAATAACACACACAAACACCCATCGACTTTTTCTTGCAGGCATACACAATGG